>NC_133202.1:52631979-52754479 GCF_958299795.1 Porites lutea
AACTTTGATTTTGCTGTGTACTCGTCAGTGGCAAGCAATTCACATCGATAAAGTCCCTCCAGGTCTGGATAGGCCGCAATGTTGAATGAAAGGCAGCTTGGTTCACGGACACAAAGGGAAGTGCAATCGATCGGATCTACCGCTGTTGATGATGATAGCGTCTCTACTCGTAAGTAAAGAAATGGATTTTTCACCGACTAAAAAATCTTGAGCTTCATTTCGATGAACAGCTCTTCTCTGCATAGCGTTTACGAGCACTACAAAGTGCAAGGATACAAAAAACAAGATACCGAAAGATATCATGGTAATTGGTAACGGGCTAAGAGAACTGAGACTGCTTTCGGGGTTTACCTTTAGTCAAACGCTATTTATATCAGTTCTTACGTCAATATCAGCAAAACCACCTGTAATGTTGTTCATCTTACTCCAATGCACTTGTTCAGCTCGTGAATGACTAATTGGTCAGCATTTACAGGTTTTACCTGTAGGTGGTTGAAGTAAGTATGGTGATGGTTTCGATTCTCTATTCTTTTGAAAGTGAAGTTAAGGAAACCACTGGTACTGTTATTGGTATTTTTACTGTTAACTAAGCTTTGATATGAAGGCCAGCAGTGAACAGTTTTGCCAGTTTTGAAATAACCATGGCTTGTATGCTAAACATCATGTTCTCAAAGTGGGTGACAGCTCCAAAAAGAGGCAGTGAAATTAAAAATAAAAAAAATAATAAAATAAATGAAAAACCTTTATCACCAATTATTACGAAAAAGTCACTCTGATCTCCAAGATAAACACAGGACGTACACGCCCTTGTCTTTGCTAGGCTCGTGTATCTATTTAAAATGAGATACGTCCTGCTTGAGCTAGAACCACTCGACCGAGCCGGAAAAGACTATTAACAATTTGGCTCACAGGAACAGAACCTTAATCAGTTTGCTTTAAAAAATCTTAGGGATTAGTGGGGTACACGTGCTCTTTTGTATTACTCAGGCACCCACACTTAGCGTGTCAGAAAATATGCTCCAAGAAATAAAAGTTTAGCGACATTAGTTTGCAAACACGTCTTTCTTTGTTTGAATACTTAAATTTGCGCGTTGTCGTAACTTTAGGCACGATAAGCTTGTTATGACCGTGCAATTTTTTTTTTACATCCTGTATTACGTAGTTGCTGAAGGCAGGAACTTGAGCTGTTGCTGGGCAAATCCTGAAAGGCCTATTATCGTATATCGTTGCCAGGTAACCCTCGGTTACTGTGCAAGTGGAATTGATTTCCGGTTTTCGTATTTTGCGTTTTTGGACTACCGGCCCGTCCGGCCGCGGGGTTTTTGTTTTCTCGTGCCTCGAAAGATAACGAGCTACAAATGGTATGGAAACATTTATGCTTAAATATATTCTTAGATAATAAAACTGGAATGTTATTAGGTTTGAAATTCATTTTTGGATATGTACCTTAATTTACCCACCCCATGTCATCTGAGTTTGTCCTCCAAACAAAGCATGGTGGTAAAGATAGCAAGAGTGGCGTCATCACGCATTTGTCTATTGAGTTTGAAGTGTCAGCTCATGGCCACAGTGTCGACAACGTTTGAGGAAAAAAATCATTGTTTCTATTGTGTGCCTTTTAAATGAACTATTTGTTGTAGGAAATAGGAACTTACGATTACAACTGACCGTTTTATAGATCCTTGTCCTTCACCTTTCATGAAAAATGAAATGCTGCTAGCTTTAAGAAAATGATGCTCCCGACGTCTGGCCGCGCGCGGTGGATTGAACTGTTTCATAGTGCCATATTTAAATTCGGCCCATGCTGACAAAACCGACTTCGGCCAGTAAATAATTCAGTTTTTTTGAATACGATCGCTCACAAAAGCATGAACTATATCCATCCTTTTTAAAAGTAAATCAGTAACCGTGACACGAGGTCTTCTTTAAAGAGTTTTTGTTGTTACCTGCTCATAATTTTAAATCAAAGTTTATCACCATTAATATAACAATAGGAGTAGAAATGCATTGTAGCTGGTAAAAGTTACATAGATTTTTTTTGATTTGGGAATCCTTTTGCAACGTCGTTAGGTTAGTAAAGAAATATTTATGCCGTCGTGTTTATGTTATTTTTCTCACGCACTGCCATAAGAACGAATAAGATTTTATAATGCAAGTGTGTTTATTTTCAGTATTGTGAATTTAAGTCTCTAACTTTGAACTTCTCCCTTCAAAAACCTTACTTTAGACGCGATCGCTAAGGAGACAAGGCGAATTCGGCTTGCACACACTGTACGATTCGGGCAACTTTATAATTCTTTCTGCCTATCCCTCAAAGAGATTGTATGGCTCCACATAATAGTTACATTTCAATTTACAATCTTTGAATGATGCCGTGTGCTTTTTGGGCTCTCTCTCAGGGAAGTTCAATTTTTCTAGTCATTTCATCATCTTATTTATTCTTCTCCCATTTTTGATTAACGGGGCGCAGTCAGAGCAAAATTTAATAAATAAATAAAGCAGTAAATTTAAATAAAAAGAAAAGGAGAACGGAAGAAGAGAGTGAGAGAGAAAAACAAAAGATCGTTTTCCTGAAAATGATGACACACTACAATTTATGTCCACAATCAACGAGAAATTTCTGAAATTCGAACTGATTGTATTTTTTTTCATATTTCAATGAGTCAGAGTATAATTGCTTTCTTTGTCTAAATCGTAAAAGCATTAGCTACCCTACTCGTATTTGCGTCATATATCAACTGTCATTTTAAATATGTCAAACAATTTTTTACATTTCGCAGACTTTTATTGAGTAGTTAAGTATTTCAAATGATGATTTATCTATTAAGTGAGTAGCGTTGCACCCAAAAACCTGAAATGATTTTCCGTGCTAATAAATCATCAAAGAGAAAAGGTTTGAAACCGTTAACCATAGTCATTTTCTTCGCAAAAAAGATGTTCATTTTCAATTTTATTCCTAACTTAAGTACATTCAATTAGTTTAAGAACATTAGCGGCATTCACCAACACTTAATTGACGAAATCGAAATACCCCATCAGATTTCTAATATACCCCTTTTAAGTGGCTTGTAAGAAAAAACGTTCACCATTGTTCGAAACGGCCCGTAGTTTATCGTCCGCAACTTAATTAAGGTGGTTCCGTAATTGTAACCATACGTTCTTATATTTTATTGCCTGATAGCTAAAACTGGGACCATCAGATGCTTGTTTTCGGTATTAATACTGGCGTCCACTGAAAATGTGTAGATTACAGTATTTTATTGATTGAACGCCGGCACAAAAAATTAACTTCGGGTCTTCAAGTAAAAGGAAGGTTGGTAAGCAAGACCCTCAGAGAAGAATAAAGCCAAAAAAAAAAAAAAAAAAGCGTTCTGGAAGACTAGAAAGCCCGAATATACTACAAACTCAATTAAATGTCGGCTCCACAAGGCCAAGTTCAAAATCGAAACGTCGAGGGTGTTTAGAAATTGAGAAGGTACGGTATCAGGATGTAACACAATACCTGCCACAGCATACTTTTCATGTATACATTATATAAATGTGAGTTTCAAAGGTACTGATAAACAGCAGTGGGCAAAAACTTTTTTATAATCATTCGAGAAACAAGCAGATAAAAAAGAGAGCCAGAGGATCGGAGCTAATGTGCGATTTTTTCACTGCTTTGAAATAAACCTTTTTGACAAGTCAGTGCATAATCGGCTTTGTAATAGTTTATATCGGAATTCAAAGTTTATGTAGCTAACTCTAAAAAACCACATCAATTGTAAGCAGACCAGTAACGACCTGTAAATATACTCTTCCACGTTTTTTTTCCAACTTTTGTCTGGGATCCGTTAACAAAAATCCGTCAACACGGCTAACAGGAATGCATTAAGACGCTTGTGTGGTAGGGAGGGGGGCAACTTCGTGCCCTTCACCATACAAACTTCCTCCACCTAATTTTACAGATCGTCTACGGTTGCTTCTAACTTAACCCACTTTAATTCAGTAAGTTTTCTAATTTTAAGGCGTTCTTTCCAACAATGTCGATGAATATTCGCTAAAAAGGAAAATGAGATGAAAACAGTTTCACACCGATCATAAAATCCCTCACCGCTTGGATCCAGCTGTTCAGGACACTAGACGATCACGATCGAAAATAAACTTACTATCCTTTTTTTAATAGCAAGGAGGAGGAGGAGGAGGAGGAGGAGGAGGAGGAGGAAATCCTTTCAGGTACTCCTTTTTGTTGGTAGTTACAAGAGCGTATTAAATGGTCTCCCAAAAATAACTGATTATCACTTGTTACCGCAAAAGGTCTGGAGTTGGCGTGGGTGGGTACGGACCCGTTAAATTCCGGAGGGATATTTGGCGTGTTTCGTATATTCATTACCGAACGATGCTGTCGATATGTTTTACTCTTAGAACTACATAATTGTCCTCAAGCGTCTGAAAACAGGGATGATGAATTAAAAATTCCATTCTATGTTCGTACAGATTTGTTCTTGTGAGGAACATTTTTAAGAAACTAGAAACCCGTTTATTTGAGAGAAACGCTTTAATTTACTCCAACAAAAAATTTTTATCATCAAACCACTCTCTGGGACGTACACATTGGCATCGTCGGTTTTTCTAGCAGACCCTTTAAAAACCTGTTTTAGGCTCTCCCGGCAAGATTGTTTTTAAAGCTCAAAATTCATCATAAGGTGCGTCATAGATTTCGTTATTGGTTCAGTCATTCAGTCATTCTACGGTAATTTTAGCCTTCACGATCTCGCTAGAGCTTTTTATCATTTTCCTGAACTTCGTAGATTAAGCTTTATGAAAACGAAACAGTTGTGATAGCCCTTTCTACCACCATTTTTGGAAACCGAAAAGTATAGGGTCAATGTACAAAACTGAGGAGTGAAAAACGAAAAAACAAACAAACAACGAAACAGCTTTAAAATCGTACGTGCTCTGATTAGAAACATTTAGTTTCCTTGATTATTATTTTGAAAATGAATGTTGAATATATGAAAATCATGTATGTGAACTGCGGAGTCGGAAGAATTAAATGAAGGATGAATGAGTTAAAACTGCCATGATCATCCTTCATTCAATTATTTTGACAATATTGGGTTCTTGGAAAAGTTATTTTGCAGGAAACAGCTGTCGGGTACTCTGTTGCTTTCCATTTCAACTGTTTATTAATCGTGAAATTAATTCGCGAAATAACTATTGCACGCCTTATTTTCTCTTCCGTGGAGGTCAGGACATCTTCAGTGTTATGTCTATTTACGGTTTACTATTTTGTAAAAAAAACCAAAATTTAGAATTAAAGACTAAGTGATTGTCTGTCGCACATAACTATTTATCATGTATATTAACCAGACGGTGGCGTACATTTTTTTCTCTATCCATTAACTTTGTTAGAAAAATGAGACGAAACATAAGACAACCACAAATTGCATTACGAAAAGCGGTTTCTTGGCAAGGTTATCGAATGTTTCGTCTTCCAATTTCTTGGCTGTTATAAATAATTCAAAGTGGTTGAACACCTTGCGAAGATGGTACATTACATCTTACGAGACACAGTGTACGCTCGCATTTCTTTGGAAAGATTTTTGCCGAATTTCAGTAATCACCAAGAAATAACCATTCACTTATCAAAGGTAGGTTGTTTAATTATATCATCAATTCGATCGCCTCGTTTTGCCACGGAAAATCTGAGAAGTAGATGAGGAACAAAAAAAGTAGTATTCAGAACATAAAATGTTTTTGGGATAGGCTTTTCCTGGAGGGGTTAAACTAAAAGGTAAAAGGAATTTCAATGGTGTTACTATTACTATTACGTTTTGGTACTCAGCTGAACTAAAAAGAACGGATTAATTTGAGATAATTATCTAAAGTGTTCGACTGAAGGAATGGAGTTGAAGATCGTTGCCTTTAAGCAATTGTTCCCCAGAGCATTCACTGAGCATTTTTCCTATTTAAAGTAAACGGGTAGAAGATGTAAGTATGACCTTCAGGGCTTGAAATAATTTCCCGGCTGGCGCCGGTCAAGTTGTACGGTCAAACCTATTTTTGCTCGGACACAACCCGTTTTTGGCCGGACAAATGTCTTTCATCGAAGATTATCCGATTGCACTTTGCAGTAAAATACATGCGGACTGTTCTAATAATACTTTACAACACAACACACCCTACTCCTGAGTTTGCGGTGACGATTTTATAGAGGACAAAGCAATAACTCGCAACTCCAGGAAAATGAAAAACCACTGTTACCGCTCCGCCGCGCAGGGCTTCTGAAATTTTGCGCGGTCGCAGAGCCGTGGAATTCAGGTAAATCTGGGAAATCCTGCGAAATTCACAAAAACACGCGAAATATCGCGCAATTCGGTAGAAATCTTACCGAATACATGTCATTTCAACATATTTGAGACTTCGCAGCAGTTTCGGCTAATTGAGTTGTTTTTTGCCGTACACTTACAAATTTATCTTGAAACTTCGTCACTGCTGCGAGAAAACATCCCAAAAACTACCAGGTGTTCTTAGATTATTATGGCAAAAAACTGGGCTCTGGCCAGTGCACGATATAAAAAGCTTTGCCATTGACGCCTTTCTGAGCTCATTGTTGTTAAAAAAGTAAGTGATAATCGCTAATAAAAAAAAAAAGCTGTGCGAGAGAATACCAAGTCCAAACGAATTCGCAAAGCAAGCAGGGGTTTTGGGCACAAAATCGCCGGGTTTAAAAAGGCAACATTTATAAGTAGTCAGTGTTTCTGTTGTTGTTGTTATTGCACAGGATAACGCTCATCATTTGCCTCCTCCCCAAAAATTGGCAAAATTGCCGTCTTGTTTCACTAAAAATGGTTGGTGAAATCAGCGCAAAACCGATTGCTTTCTAGCGAAATTTGCCCAGAAGATTTCCGCGGAATTGGCTTTTTTGACGATCTTTTTTCGGCGAAATTTGAGCCGAATTTTTCCGCTAAAATTTAAAGTTAAATTATTTTAGCAATACTTGACATTTTTTTGTGCACATTAAACACAGGTAAGAAACAAGGAAAAACCAAGACAAAAGAAACCAAAAAAAGAAAGAGTCTAATTGCAATTCTAATTTTTAATATAAGTTATAAGTAAGTTATAAGTTATAATATATATCTTTGAAACTGGCCTTTCAATAAAACATGCAGTTAACTTTTTTGCATAGCCTCTACATAAATCAGTTGGATGTAGGTCTAGGTTGGGGGGGGTCTAGATGTCAATTTTTTAAATATAGAGGGGGGTTACAAGTTATATTGCTGTTTGAGTGGTACATTTTTTATTCAAACTCAACTTCATTGTTATTGAATGACTTCTTAGAATATCAAGAACAGTACATGGCATACCTAGAACCTGTGATAATAAAAAAGAAATGGAAATGATAATTAATTTGCAAACTGTCTGTGTTAATTAGTGGCTTTTTTAAAAAAATTCAAGAACAAACATGTCGCAACGAATATGTCGTTTGACAGAAATCACAAACAAGCAAAACAAACATTACTATACATGCAATTTGAGGCCTTATCAGTAACAAAAGCTGTGAACGTGGTCCTTGGCTTTCCCAGTAAAGCATTTGCATGCAAGCAGATCACGCAAACTGGATTTGTCAGTAAATATTGAGATAGTTTCTTTTTCAATATGATCTTACTCATTGGCAATAGAGCTTCCTCCTAATGACTGAAATATAACATCATCTGAAGGTGAATCAAGCGAAACCAGTGCAAATTCGATAAGTTCCGCCGCCAAAAATGATGTCTAAGCGGGGGGGGGGGGGGGGGGTGTTAGTGATCCTATCTTGAAAGTGTGGGGGGGGGAAACTAGCTATTTTACATCTTTTACGGGGGGGGGGGGCGTAACTTCACTAAAAGGCCTACTTTGCTCATCAGAACTCCCTCTTCAGATAATTATTGGACAGTCCCTTACTCATTAGTATCAGAACTGTTTGTTTTCCTGTTGTGACCGCTTTAATCTGAAAGGAAATAAGTTGTATTTGTTATGGTGGTTATGTTTGCAAAAGGGCATCAACGCGGAGTGTTTAAAAGCCAATTCAGGGGGAGGGGGTCGGAACGATTTAGTTTTGCATTTAGGGTGAGAGGATTATGTTTTTAAACCAGCTTAACATTCAGCGAAAGACTTTTTTTAGAGGCTCAAGGAGGTCTTGTTGGTTGGTAAAGCGAGAGAGATTTCACTTTGTAAATTCCATCGACAAACTTGAAAAGTTACTTCTGATTGGAGGCCTCTTAACACCTTAAAATAAAATAATTCATATTGTCCTCAGCCTCACCAAAATAACTGAGAATTAATATACAATTAATACTTAATATATCACTATCCTTCTTGTCTTTCTGTGGATTATCACTGTCTCATCTGCCTTCTCATTGTTTAAGGGCCAACAGTTGAAAATTAGCGCCATGAGTTTTATACACTGAAACGCGTAAAAGCTTCAACATTTTGTCTTTTCAAAGCAAAAGGAAACAAGAGAAAATCATTAAAGCAATGTTTTTAGAGTGAAGCTAATCAATCAATCATGCAGTTTTTTTACAGTATTTTGTTAGTTAATATGCTTTTATATGTGATGCGCATTTGATCATATGCACAATCGCCATGTAATTTGCGCAATATAAGTAATAAATTTATTATCATTATTATTAGTATTATTGCCCTTTAAAGGTACTTTAAGTCTTTTTCATCGTGCAACGCTTCGGCTAAGCTAGAGATTTCTCTAGAGTGACCTTTGAAGACTGATTAGCTGTGTTTCATGATTATGTTGATGGAAAAATAGCCTCCTTGAATTACAGCCCCACTGAATAAAGTCATAGTTTGCTGCGATAAATCTATCAACTGATTGAATCGACGTCCCCAAACTTTTCCGCATCTTGAAAATAAAAATGGCGGCTGGCCAGTTTTCACGCCAACAGTAAAGTGGTTTCCTGTCCGATCACTTTTCAGTTGTGAAAAACATCGTTCGTCGAACCACACACCGCGAACCTTTTTTTTTGAACTAGGGAAAGTTCACCGTTCGACTCGCTAATGGCAAGTTTCGTATTCCTGGGAGCCTAGGGCGAGTGCTTGTTTTCGCTCGAAAGCGAGGCTACTGCGGGTCACTTCTTTGCAAGAAGACGAACCAGCATGAGAAAACTGCGGCTGAGTTACCGGAAATTGTGGAAAATCGTATAGGTTTAAGGTTTCGGCGGGCTTCAAACTTACTTATAGGCTGAGAAATCATTGTTGCGAACAGCAAATATGGAAGTCACCAGCTCTTCGTCGTCGAGAAAAACAACGAGCGAAACCAGAAATTGACCGAAAGAGTGGGTTGGTGAGCGAGTTTAATAAAATGCAAAGATGGTCTCAAAAACCTCACAACATGGAAAAATCCTTTAACGTTATTTTTCAGTGATCGTTACATAAGTTCTTTAAGGATACCTTTCATTGATATGTGGTTGTTGTCGAAAAATACCATTAAGTTAAAACACCTACTTTCAGTAGACATTTTTTAACATAGGGGATAAAAGATTTTGTGTATTTTAAATAAACTGAACAAGTACATCCGGTGTATAAATATCTATCACAACGGGTATAGAAAGACGAACTGAAAGATATAAGTTTATTTAATATACATTTAGCTTACGTCGTTTACCAAAACCTTCAGTCACGTGTAGAAAAACGATCGACGTATGCACATTTCACTCGATTAGAAGTTGAATAAAAGAATTTTATACAGATAAAAAAAAAAA
Source organism: Porites lutea (assembly GCF_958299795.1). Taxonomy (NCBI): domain Eukaryota; kingdom Metazoa; phylum Cnidaria; class Anthozoa; order Scleractinia; family Poritidae; genus Porites; species Porites lutea. Next base: position 52,641,717 of record NC_133202.1, read on the forward strand.
ATCCATTTTACCGACGCACGAGTAAAACAGAATAACTAAGAAGTTTGAAAATTAAAGGTAATCGAACATTGACATTTTAACATAATTTACCACTTTCAAGCTGAAGTTTACTTCTTCTTTTGGCTTCAGTTGTGGCTTTTTCAGGTCTCTGTTAGTTCGACCAGCCCTTTCCATTGCAACAGATATCTCTCATTCGCTTACTGGTTCAGTTTGAGCTTTGAAATATTCTTATTTTCATGATTTGTATCGTTTTCCAGTTACTCAGCCGCAATTGTTTGTTTTCGCTAAGAAGTTGACCCGTATTAGCTTCACGCGCAATCATGCTAAGAAGGCTCTCTTCCTAGGGCTATCGGGGAATACGAAACTTGCCTATTGGCTGTGACTAAAAACAAAACGATTTTTCATCACTCTCATCCTGTGAGCAAATATCAGTACTTATATAATAAAGATTAGTTAGTTATCTGCTATCGAGATAACCGCCTAATCTGTAGGTTGCTCGCAATGCATGATTTTCAAGCGCAATATGTCATCCGTACAACGGCAGAGTAGGTTACTCAACCAATCACGTCGCCGCATTTATTCACTGCTCATTTTAGAAGGACTATACACACGCAAGAAGTCAAGTTTATTTGCGTTTATTTCAAGATGTGCAATATAATTTTTGTCACAACAAAAAGGTCGAAATAAAAGGTAAGTTCCTAAATAACCTTTTATTGCTTTTGCTTGTAGCCATTTCAATTGATTTCGCCATATGTTTAATTCCTCGCGCGGCTTATCCCAATCTGGCCACCATTACCCACGTTGTGTGTTCATCCAACACGTTCGATTTCATTGCCAATATTCTAGGGGTGCTCGCCAAAAAAAAAAGCAGTATCTATTAAAGGAAAATGTATTCTTTGTGTTTAGGGTATCGCATCCCATCGCTCCTCTTGCCGTTTGTCTGTTATAGGCGATAAAAATTTGTGTAATTTCATGCTGTTTAGAGGTAAACACGAGTAAGCTGCTTATAAAGCTTTTGAGCACAAGACTACTCCTAGAACCGCCCTAATTTCAAGACTCGATTTGTCTCAAACTGAAAATAGCCAAACTAATAATTTTATTCCGATTTTGAAGGGCAAGGGGTCTTTTGATCCAGGGAAAACATCGTATTATTCATATGATATAGTGCAATATACAGCTTGGAAGTTTATACTATATATTTTTGTTCAAGCAGAAACAACATTTGATAGTGGAATGGTGAAATTGAACCAAAAATAAAAAGCCTGAAGCCATATTTTTCAGTAAAAACCTAGAAATAAGAAAAATACACAAACATAAGAGAATTAGCTGGGAAGCAAACCCGCTTCTAAAATCTTGGATCCTGGGTGGATCCGGGTTGCAATTTGTTGAACAAATTGCAACCCGGATCCACCCAGGATCCAAGATTTTAGAAGTGGGTTTGCTTCCCAGCTAATTCTATTATGTTTGTGTATTTTTCTTATTTCTAGGTTTTTACTGAAAAATATGGCTTCAGGCTTTTTATTTTTGGTTCAATTTCACCATTCCACTATCAAATGTTGTTTCTGCTTGAACAAAAATATATAGCTAACACTGTAAGATGGAAAATTCAGGACGCATTACCCTCAGTGCTCATATATCAAGCAATCTATAAACCTTTTGAAAGATTTTGCCCTAAGAATAGCATGAATACAGACAATGATAGTTTAGAAGATGAGATATAAATTAATGTGCCTGTCAAAGATTTTTTTTTGTAATTTATTAATTTTTATTTGAAGTTTTTATTTTACAGAGTACACTTAAAGTAAAATGAAAAAACAAACAAGCAAACAAAACAAAACAAAACAAAACAAAACAAAAAGACAAAAAAAAAAGAAAAAAACTATTACAGCAGACAATATCTAAGTTTGATAGAAAGTACTTATCTTTATATTTATGTACAATATTTAATCAGTTTAATTGTTAATTAGATCACATTATATTGATTAACTTTTCTCACTTACTAAGATGTTTATTTAATGTGCCTCTTTTCCTGGCAATGTAAAGTTCAATGTTGGTAACTCGCCTAGTCCTAGTAATGAACCCCTGAAGGGAGGGCATACCCCTTTGACATTTTTGTGAATAAATATAGTACTTCCCAAGCAATAAAATATGATTAACTAGAAGGAAATCATCTCCAACATCAAATTTCCCGAAGATTATATCCTCTTCTTTTAAATTCTCAACAACAATATTGTTGTCTCTTAGCCAGGACAAGACGTGTGTCCTAAAACAGAGGATACTTTACAGGAAAAAAGTAAATGCTCGATGGAACCGACCTTAGTTTGGCAGAAAACGCATTTATCTGATTCAGCCATACCAAAACGAAAAAGTTTCTCTATCGTAAATACGATACGGTTTAATATTTTGAACTGAAATTCCCTATGTTTTGTTTCTAATGTTGTGCGGAAAGATGATAAGTAAACTCTTTACCAGTCAATAGTTAATTGATGATACTTTGCAGATAGCTTCTCTTTAGCGGTAGGTTTGGTTTGTTTTTTGGCCAAAAAAGACCGAGATCCTTAGAGATTGAAATGGCCGATGCTCTAAACATAAGCTTAGGGATGGCAAAGGTTTTAACAATTTGTATCCTGCCTATAAGAGATAGGCCTCGCCATTTCCATAAATTAATCGTTTTCTTAATTGATTCCAGAGTCTTCCAAAAGTTCAGTTCTTCTCTTTTTTTAGCGTCACCACCAAAATAAACACCTAGAATCTTGATGATGTCACAAAGATTATTCATGACCAAATGCCCTTCCCAGACAGATCCACTATTTCCTAACGCTAATGCTTCGGTTATATCCTTATTTACTTTTAACCATGAAAACGCTCCAAAAGCCCTCATGGTTTCGAACAGGATTGAGTAAGACCTAATGTCTTTAATGAAGCAGGTCATATCATCCGCAAAAAGAGTGAGTTAAACAATTTTTTTCCCTATCCTAATACCTTGAATGTTATTATCGTCTCTTATCTTGATAGCTAAGATTTCCAAAGATAATATGAAAAGATAGGGAGAAAGAGGATCCCCCTGCCTCACCCCTCTACTTAGAGAGAAAGGTCCTGAAGTAAAACAATTATTAATAACACAGCTGGAGACCTTATTATACAAGACTCGTACCCACTGAATGAAAGAAGGACCACAGTTAAATGCGTGTAAGACTCTTATAAGGAAACTAAAATGGAGAGAATCAAAAGCTTTCTCAAAATCTATTTCCACCAAGATCCCCGATATATCTCTGTTCATCGTATGCTCAATCACATCGTCAATTGTTCTGATGGCGTCAAAAATAGTTCTCCCCTTGACAAAGGCGCTCTGATCAAAGTGAATTATTTCAGGTAGCACATTTTCCAACCGCTTGGCCAAGGTCTTGGACGCTATTTTTGTATCTACATTAATAAGAGATATTGGACGCCAATTCTTTATTTGCTTTGTGTCTTTTCCTCTTTTTTCAACTAAAGTTATAACAGTCCGTTTCTGTGAATTTAAAAGCTCTCCGTACTCAAAGGCATAATTTAGCCTTTGCACCAACAAACTTCCAAACACGGGCCAAAAAGCAAGGTAAAATTCAATGGTTAAGCCTGTCAAAATATGTCGCCAAGAGAAAAATGCCCTGGAGGACACCTTAACAAACTGAAACATATCTACCTAAAATAAACTGATATGTTGAAGTCTAAGTTAAAAGTTATGAAAATGTAATTTACTATAAAATGAAATTGCTTATATTATTGAGTTTATACATTGATGCATTAAAAAGGGAAAAACTGCTTTTTTGTAAGAGCCTTGAATGAGCTTTCAGCTGGGAGGCCACAAAGATTTCAAGTTCTCATGTTCAAACAACATGTAGGCAGGGTATCAAACTTCTAGGGATTTCCATTGGTTCTATTTTTGTCTCTTTTTTTTATGAAAGTAGCCTCCAGCCCTTAATGACAGCCCTGTTTCAATTTTGTTATTCATTGTGTCATGTGTTTTTACTACCTGACTTGAGAACTGAGTGAATCAGGTTTCATTTAGGGTTGACCAGCAAACTGACCTGTAACTTGATTCACTCAGTTTCTGTTCCTAACCCTAATCAGAGTCATTAGGCGTTCGTCGTAAGTTTTTTTCCGGATTCCCGATTCCAGCTTTTAGTCAAACCCGAAAATTTACTGTGTATTTACACTAAGTAGATGCCAATGGTAACAAAGTATCTACATCTAAAAAGCGGAACTAGTGTCCCTATTTTATAAAGCAGGATTGCATAACAATGGTCATGGCCGGGACCCTTGATCTCTCTCTACAAGGTGAATAGTAAGCAAATAAAAAATAATATTGTGACTGTAAAGTTAGGCGAGCTATGTATTACCATTAGCATTTTATTTTGGTCGGTTAAAATTATTTGTTGTCCATTTCAAGTGGTATCTCCAGCAAGCACGTCAAAGTAAGGGGAAATTTTTTGGCTTTTTTAATTTGGGGGGCGCAAAAATCACGAGTGACGTGTCCACAAAGTGGTATTCCCTTTGTACTCAAATTACTCCTTATGACCGCCGGTCAATATAATTTTTATGGACACTCTCTTATTACAAGGACTTCCTTTGGTTCCAAACAAAAAAAAACTACACATAATTATTAATGCCTTGAAATCCTCACCATGTCCTTGCGATGCAACAATTCCCCCTGGAAAAATTTCGTTTTGAACAAAAGAACTTTTTTAAAGTGTAGTTACTTTTGAGAAAGGACAAACTTTCATTCATGGGTTTTTGACATCAAGTGGGCCTCTGTCAGTTAAATAGAAAAAAGATACACTCTTCTAATATTGCTCTTGATTTCAAGACCAAACCTCATTTAGACTGTGAAAACAAAGGTCCTGAATACTCTAAGGAGCTGTTTGGCTGAACTTAAGTACTCCATGGTTGTTCTATAAATAAGTTGCTTATTGCTCTTAAAGTTTTTTTTCATGATCAAGGGAACTTAAATTTGGGTATTATTTTGTTTCATCGATATTTTCCATGTTCCCTTTGTTACCAATAATCAGACAGATTATTTAAGCTGAATGTGGTTATTTATTATGTTTTCCCAAGCCACAAGCAAACAGTATAATAAAATAGTCATTACGAAAAAGTTAATCGTTGGAAACTCGAGTGTTTTTGAGTACTCCAGGCTCAAATGCATGCAAATTCAAGGTCTTCCAAGAACCATATCCGGGGACTATATCGAAATTATACGCCGGGAATTACAAGTCGCAACGGAAACCATCGACTATAACCGGTCCATGCCATGACCAAAACTCTCAATAATGCCTTAAACTGCAACTGCAAAGCTTCTCTTGCAAAATAGCTGGGGTCGAAAATGTTTCAATTCTCGGTGTGTTTAGTTACCATGCACGCCTGCTGTTGAGTCTTCGATGGAATGGATCGGCGCAATAAAACCCACACTTAGGATAAACTTTTGCTATAATCTGTAAATAAAATAGTGCATAAACTAACGCGTTAACATCATGCATCTCATTAAGATATGATGATGTCATAGTTTATTATTAGTTGGCAAGGAGCAAAAGACGTCAGAATACCTAGAGGTTGACGTCATCAAAATAATGTTGAGATCATGATCTATAAATAGAAAAGTGATATCATGTCCCTACTTGATCATGATGATGTCATAATTTTTTTATTCAGGTATGATGATTCCATAGTTTATACTACGACATGAGAAATTTCTGCAATTTGATTGACTTAGAGCAGTAGTATTTCAGCTTAATTTGAAAGACCTACATGTGAAAATTACAAACCTTTTGTAGGTAGTAGTATAAACAAACAATAGCATGATTTGTACGTGATATTTGGCATAAATACCACTTTAAAATTGTCTCAAACTTCACTCGCCTGACGGCTCGTGAAATTACGTATAACAATTTCGAAATATCACTCGTGGTATTTATGCCAAATATCACTACAAATCATACTATCACCTAGCTAATTTTTAGTCATGTTCTTATTTAGTCATGATGATGTCATATTTATTCAGGTATTTGATCACTATCGTATGATGGTGAGGACCACAACTCTCTCTCTAATTTAAAAATAATATCACTCAAGAAAAATTTTTTTGTGACCTACCCGAATCAACAATTTCTAAACTGAGAGAAATCAATTGTGATCTTTTGACCGCGGAGGAATGGAAATGACTATATTTTTTGAGAAGCAAAATTGAAAACTTTCTGATAATTATTTTGTCAAGTGCGTGAGAATCTTTCGAACGAATAACGATAAAAATGTGTAAAAAAAGGTCGATTGCTTTATAAATCAGAGTTCTTAAGTTATCCATTTATCTCATAGTACTCAAAGTAATTAAAACAAGTCCCAGCATCAAAATAGCAAAATAATAGTCGTAGTGATCATTTTCGGCCACAATTTTCAGTCGCATTCCTTACAAAACAAGCTTGGTTATGCTCTTGTATCCTAATAACAGCGTCGAATTCAGAAAAACTCACCTGTCACCTGTTGACCACTTGATCGGAAACAATAATTATGCGCAAATGCTCGCAGGGACACTGATCCTGATCTATATTTGCATATGAACTCTACACGTGGAGAAAGCTCATGATTGTGAAGTTATCAATAAAATAGACTTAAAGTTTGGTTGTTTACAGTTTTTACTGAAACACAACAATACAAAGGTCCGGAAAAAAAATTTCTATAGCATTCCAGTAGGTCTAGTCTTCATCTTGTGGAATGGGCTGCTTTTCATACTTTCGATTAAGTGAGAAATCTTGCTTATCGATCGCTAGTTCTGTCGATTCAAGCCAATCAAATCCTTTTGTATCTTTAAGCTCTTTTTGGGTTTCCACCACTTTTCGAAAGGTGGGATCTTTTTCCGTAGCACTCATCCACTGAAGATACTCTAAGAGTACTTTTCTCGGCTCTTTTCTGTAAACAGGAAAAAGAGCATTCTCGGCTTTAATCAGGCCACGTTTTCTGAATCTCCGTTCTCTTCGTATTGATTGATCAAAGCGTTGAGCTGGGTCTCATGGCGTTTTTTCGGCTTCATCAGGAATGCGTGACCTAGGTTATAAGTGCTCCGTTTCTTCCTGGGAAGACTCCTTATAAGTGCTCCGTATAATAAACTATTGATGTCCTTATATTGTTGCAAAAGTTATCCTCATTACATCATTCTATCTATTTTTAGTATGATGTAATTGACTCCATTTACTCCCATTTAGATAGTAAATAGCTGATGGTGTCACTTAAATTAAATTCACAAAAAACCGGATTAAAACATTCCTCTCCCACTACTGCGGATAGCACTTACCGAGACCTTGATATTCCGAATAACACAAAAACCTTTTCCCATGGCTGCTTATTAATGTCTGTTTCTTTTTCACAAGGTTGTTGAGTTCCTAGCAAATATCCTTGAAGCCTGATGCCTACCAACACTAGCAACAACACAAATAACGATACAGACTTTCTTCTCCCTGCATCACACTGTGTTCCGTGGATTATTGTGATAGGGACTGAATCGTTTCTCATAGTCGTCCTTAACCTCGTCACCGTTATTGTGTTTACGAAACAAAGGCAACTGCGACGAAAAAAAACATACATACTTATCCGTAATCTTGCGGTAATCGACCTTTTGGCTGGCGCAATCTCTGGTCCTCTTCAAATTGAACGGTTTGGTGGACGGTGTGACGTATGGGGATATTCTAGGAAATCGACTTGGGATTACTATCTGAAAAATGCACTGCTCCATTTATTTTCTATGGCTTCTCTTGGCAATCTGGTCGCAATGGCCATGGAAAGAGCACACGCTATATTTTTTCCTTTTAAACATCGTCTTATCGGAAAACCAGCTTATAGAGCGATAATAACTATCATTTGGTTGGTAGCTGTGATAAGGGAATCATTCCAAGTTATTTTAATGGAGATTCATGAGAACTCTGAAGAATTGTTACAAATGATTAACTCCACCCTATATGTACCATATTACTTAACTTCTCTTTTTCTTGTTTGCATATCATATTGTTCTATTTTCGTTAAAACTAAAACCATCACTCGTTCAAAAAGCCGTCGAAATAGTGTTGTATCTAAAGAACGACAGGTGACTTCCACTTTATTTATTGTAACGGTTGTATCTTTGCTGACTTTGTCACCAGTGATAGCATTTATAAGTTTAGGTGCATTTTCAAACATTTCTTTCCCTTCGAATATCTTTTACTTTCACGTAAGAATGATCGTGATACTGTTTTTCTTGGCCAACTCGTTGGCTAATCCAATAGTTTATTCGTTGCGGATGCGAGGATTTCGAGCAGGCCTAACAGAATTGTTTGGTCTACCAGCAAACCTGTTAAACGCTACACATATCCTGCCACGCCACCTTTCTTAATTTATAAGAGCCAGCTTATCCACCATCCGTCCACAACATTTGTCTGAGAATGAAAAGCAGCAAGTTTTTTACTAACTCCAGAAAATGTCCTAGCGAATGTTATTGGCCTGACACGGGGTTCCTTTCAACTGACGTTATGATTTCAAAGAGCAGTAATGTGTTAAAATAATGTAATGATTGTTTTACCTTTAACTTAAGACAATTTGTTTTAAGGAGATTCTCTAAACGACAAAACGTTTTTGTCATTTTCAAAAAAAAAAAAAACAAAAAAAAAAATAAACGGGTTGTATGGTCAAGGAAAGGATACATGTCGTGAACGAGTTATGTCGTCCGTCTTACAACATACATATCTGCATTGTAAATTGTAGACAAACTATCGCGATGATTGATGGTCTTTGCAAAAGACATTCAAATTTTTAAAAGATTATGGTAAATATAACATCATTTGTCTCCCCTCTTCCCCGTCATGAAATGGTTTATAATTTCTTGATTGTCAGGTTTTTTATGTTTTTTTTCTGTCAAAATTTTAAAGGGACAGGTTTACGGTTCAGCGCATGCTCATTTACAAAAAGGTCGTTTTTCTGCCGGGACATGCTGTATCGTTTATGCAAGCAATATCATGTTATAATGTTGTGAAAGAACCAATCTGCACACTCCCCTGGCAGTCACTTGTACTTGATCAACTCAAATATTTGCAAATAGCTGTAAATTAATCAACCATGGAATAAAACCTTCGGGTCAACAATAAATTCAACGTTCGTAGTGTTGGCATAATCCAGTAATTTTTTTCTGCGATTTTAGTACTCCTCCATCCTACTTCAGCTTACTCTAAAATACACTTCTACCGAGAAATACACTCTGAGATCGCTGAGATAAATGTAAATGGATTATTGACCGCTAGAATTAATAATAAATTTGAAAAATTGGTAATTTAATTAATAAGCATGCTCTTAACCTTGTACCTGTCACTTTAAGTTTGACAATGAGTCAAGCAATATGAAAAACGACTTGTGCATGAACATCATAGGCATTAGAAAATAGTCCACGTTCGATATATTAAAATTCTAACATGACTTCGAGGCGTTAGGGTCAAAATTGCAAATTTTTCACCACTCTATTGTCTCGCAATAGCCTATTTTCGAGTTCGCTATAACCGCTGAATTAAAGAAAAGAAGACGCATTTTTTACAGCCTCAGCTTCCATCTGAAGTAATATATTCACAAATTCCAACGAGAAAAAGACCTGTTTATTACTCTGTCTATTGTGTATATTCAAATTTCAAACATTTACTTGCCAGAATTTCTGAATATTTTACTTTGCGTCGAGGCTAACCCTGTATGAATGTGTCTTTAATGTTTGTATCCAGCGGTGATTGTTAATTCGAAACTGGACTATTCCCAGAAGAGCCCTGAGCCCAAAGAAAACCAAACCAAATATAGAAAACTGACCAGAAAGCCTCGGAGTCATGTTAGATTTTTAAGATATCGAACTTAGGCTATTTACACTGTAATTTGCTTAAAGTTTGGCATTGTATTGTATATATAAACCGCAAAATAAGCTGAAGTCGTTGCTTTAAAAGAACAATTGTACAATTATAAATTTTAAAACTATTAATAAGCATCTTGAATCGCAAGAATGCGTGTTTTATTTGCTAAGTTATAAGTAATCAGTGAGTCATTTTTACCGTAATTTTTGAACATTTATAGCAAGTGAAAACTTGACGTCTCTGGTCGTCTAAGACTTGACCTTTATTAACTAATAACACGATTAAATGATTTTGGATAATCACAGATGGTTTGCTTGCAAACCTCTCTTCATATAGCCGATATAAGTTTTCAAGTATAATCATTGATTGTAGTGATTGTTTTACCTACTAAATATAACTGGTGAAGGAATTATCATAACGATTACTTGATGTTACTATAAGTCTTATCTCGAAGACTGAATTCTATCTGCTAATAACTGGATCGCTAAGTTCAATATGTATGTAATTTTTCTAGTAAGATATGTTGACGTTTGGTAACAGTTGAAATTAAAAATGTAGTTGATTTAATAAAGTTGAGCTAAATTGCTGAGAGGCGCATTGAGTGAGTGTCTTTTACAGCTGTTTCGGATAACACGCGTCCTGCGTTGTCAAAAACGTTTCAGGATTTTTTGGTTTTTCTGCGACGTCAATCAAACCGTTACCGTGGCATCCATTGTGTCAAATAAAGGCGACAATAACAAGCAGAAGCTGCAAAAGTAAATGTTCAACCCCGGGTGGGAACGTACCGATTCGTTTTCAACCTCGCAGTTTCTTCTGAATTTGGAAGCTCTATCATATCGCATTTAAGGCTGGTATAGCTTGTTTTTCAAAGATATGCTGGGAACCAGGATTTACCAGATTTGTCAAGTGTACCCCGGTTAACCAGGCTATTACTCATTTGGTTCAAGCCTGGTTAAACCCTGGTTAATTCAGTGCTTCAAGAGCCTTGTTAAACCTGGTTTTCCTGTCATTTTTTTTTATTTTTTTTTTAATAAGAAACCAGGCTAGCCAGAAAACCCCTGGTATACCAGGATAACCTGGTTCATTGGCGTACTTTAGAGCCTAGTAAAGCCCGGTTTACCAGGTTTGACAGGCTAACTAGGAATATCCTGGTTAACCAGGTTTTTTGCACATATGGTTCAGGCCTGGTTAGCCTGGATCGTTTAAGAATTTCAAGAGCCTGGTTTAAGTCTAGTTTTCCTGGCTCTTACAATAATCAGGCTTTTTGGACATGTGGTTCGAGCCTGGTAAGCCTGGTTCATTGAAACTTTAAGAGCCTGGTTAAAGCCTGGTTTTCCTGGTTCTTATAATAACCAGGCTTACCAGGCTTACCAGGCTTACCAGGCTTACCAGGAATACCCTGGTTAACAGGGCTTTTTGCACATATGTTAAAGTCTGGTAGGCCTGGTTTGACAACCAGAAACGTCTGGTTGGTTCAACCAGACTTACACCCTGGTAAACCATGGTTTTACCAGGCTTTTGGCGCAAGGGTCTAAGGAACAATCTAAATTTGCCGTGTTTCAGTATAAAGAAGATAATAAAAATTTAGAGCTAAGGTAAAACTATTTCCGCTTTTCAACAACACGCGACCGAACTCTGAAGTTCAAAATCAACGAACCCGGCTAGAAACACACAAAATGGATCAAAATCCACCAATCACAAATCACAAACCATGATGTCCCTTTTTTTCCTTAGAGGCCCGGTAAGATGTGAAGGCGCGAAAGCGCCAATTCTTCAGAGTTTGATTGACGTCGCCGAAAAACCCAAAATCCGAAGACGTTTTAGACATCGCAAATCGCGTATTATCCGAAACAGCTGTAAGTCCATTTAGTACAACATAATGTCTCTAAGTCTCTTGACTCAGGTTCCCTTGCAGGCAGACTGTTCAGGCTTTCGTTGGCTGTATGTTTTTTGAGCGTAGCTACCTAGATTTTTAAATCTCTGTGGATATTATTGTCTAGGTTAGGTTCTGGTTCCAGTTAGTTCCTAGTGACTAGGGGATATGGACCTCACCCCCTGGAAACTGAGCGGGACTCCTGACCAGGGTGGCTACCCCCGATACCACTCTATCTTGCCTTCCCCCCAGAAGGGCTTCACTCTTAGTCCCCTTACCCTAGATTTAAGTGCTTCCCTGCCCCAAAAATATTTGCCTATTTACTATCGGTATTTTTCTCTTCGGTTAACTGCAAAGAACTGCACTGAATGCAAAAGCTTCTACTAATCGAACAGTTTATTACTCGCCAGCTCTAGAGTTAGTGAAGAATATTCTAACCTGCTTAATTATTATTTTGATTTAGCTTAAGTACATGACTGTGGTGAACCATGGAATTTTGAGATATTAATAGACAGTGGTCAACGCAATTAATAACAAAAACAGTATACTTAAAAGATCTAAATCTTTAGCAATTAAAAATGTCTAAAAACGTCCCATGCTCTGTCTAGAGCTTGTATGCATGAGGACGTCATTTGCAAGGATACAGAAAGGATCATGAGCCCACTGAAATTTGTGATGCCAAAAAAAATTCTTTTACGATGTAATTGAAACAGAGACTAAACCCAAAAATAATGCATCAAGTTACCACCTCCCCCCTTGCTGGGTCTCATTATGCACTTTGTAGACAAATCAAAGGAGCTTATAGGGAGAATATATTTGTCCCTATTGGCATACCTTATTTAGTTGAGAGTGCAAGCTGTGCATGGGATCCATGAGAAAAGAAGGAAGCAAAATTAAAGGGGTGCAATGCAGAAAGGTGGAAGGAAAAAAACACTGTTGTGATTTAATCATTAATGCCTAATAAAATTGGCAGAAAATGGACAGTGACGGCATAAAGGGAAAAATATGTGCATGATGAGGATGTGATAATATGAATGACGCCTTTGTTGGAGTCTGGTTCAACATCCGCTTATGCTACCATAAACTAATTACGTCCCACATGATGTTACCACAGCCTTTTATTGTAGTTACTTTGGTGGTGATGGTGGTGGGTGGTTATATTTTAGTTATTCATCTTAGCCATATGCTAACTTTATGCGCCGAAATCCTTATCTGGGATTGTGTCTATACACTTACTTTAATTTTGTATGCAGTTGAAAACTCTTTCTCGTTGCTAGCTGTCATTTATATATTTTATAATTATTTTCCTAGCGAATTGGTGGGAGAGGGGTTAATTATCAACTAGAACTTGGTTGTAGGATTGTAGATATGTGTCCCACATGAGAACCTTACAAAAGGGGATTGGGTGTCTGATTCCTAACAGTGGACTATGAACCGTTGACTGAGTATTTTGTGTCTCATACATGTATGAGTATGGAATAAGAAGATGCTAGAAACACTATTAAGATCATACCCAAGATGCCTTTTAAAAGTAAACAACCTGAAGGCAATGGTCATGCTACACAACTTTGTAGTAAGGCCAGGTACCTTATGCATGCATGTACACTGCACTGAGGGGTGTATTAGTGGGAAAAGACTGGCGTTCATTAAGAAATTTATAGGTTTTTCACACTTTTAAGTGTCCTATTGTTTTAAAAAATAGAGGTCCTACCGTTACAAAATAGGACCTCTCCATTACTTTTCTTATTATAACCTCCCTCTCCTTATCCCTAATTTGATTTATTTGAGGCATGTTTTATAGTGAGGACTTAAAAACATGCAGATCTTTTTTGGATTCTTGATCAGCTTAATCCCAAATAACAATTAAGGCACTAGATTAGTGCTGTTTTGCCCTTTATCATTATATGGAAATAAGACTTCAGAAAGGTCCGTTTGAATACCTCGAGCCTGCTCGAGAGATAAAAGGGAAATATTATATCCCTGCTTGATACTCCAACGGGAATCACATGCAATGAGATCATCAATCAATAACTGGGAAGAGCAAAAAAGGCTCCGGCTCTTTTCTGACAGCTTCCAGCGGTGTAAAATAAATATTGAAATCAACATATGGCATTATATAGCTTAACTGTCTTAGTAGAGGAGTACTTGATACACCTTGGTACATAAGTCCTGTGTCCAAATGAGATTAAACGTTTGAAGCCAGTGTTTCTATTATAAAAAATCGAACTTTTAAGCTAAGCAGTTTAGCCTCCTTGGTGTAAATTACTTTTTCCAAGAAAAGCTAGGAAATACTTTAAGGTCTAAAAGAATCTTTAATACTCTCTCCTCTGCTTAAACAATTAGAAGTTGTTGTTGTCTTTTTCTTCTCCTGTTATCATAGCCTTCGAGCAGGCTCTGTTATCCTCGTCCGCAGTGGCGGTTTTTTACTGATCGAGAGGTTCGAAGACAGACGAGGCGAAAAGCTTCAAGATGAATTATTTAGCGCTAAACTTTTTCAACTTGACTTTGAAAAGATACAACATCATTCATCCGTCGCGGCTTTTGAAAATTTAGTATCTCGGAAGTGTTTCTGCGAAACATCCCTCAAAACATTGTAGCTTCCGCCAGGATCCCATAACCCTTCCGCTCATACCCGGGGGCCAATGAAAATGCAGAAATTAATTTTGGTACTCAGCTTCCGTTATGAAAGGCATAGCCAATCAAAAAAGTCTTCCCGGCGTTGCCCCGCTGACCAAAAAGCCTGAAGACTCTGGGTACAAGATTGCCTTATGCCCAAAATGAACAGTAAATCAAACAAAATTAGAGCCATATTCTATGGCTTGTAATCAAGTTTGTTGCTACTAAGATATTGTGGCAAGTCATAGTTTACTTTCTATCTTTAGATCACAATTTGTTCAACAACAAACAAAACGACAAACTACATCGAAAATTGGAAAATAACTAATTACATTACTTTCCTACCGGCAATTAGCTTGTAGACTAATTTAGGCGGGGGAGCTGAAGACGTATTACAAAACAAGATTTATATATAGATAGACTAAATAACAGTGAAGACACTAATATACAGTAAATAGAATTTAAACTAACATAAAAAAACGCAAGTACATAACGATTACGAAGAGAGGCCAACCTAAAGTATTAAATAATTTAATAAGACTGGAGACTTCGACATAATCATCTTCTGACCGCAAAAAATTTAGTAATAATTCCTATACTTTTTTTACGAAAGGACGAACGTTTAAGTATTTTAATCGAGTAAGGAATATAATTTCAAATTTGGGCACCGATTCTCGTGAAAAAGGCATAGATTTTATCGGTTCTAGAGAACTTATCATAAAACGAGTCGCTAGAGACAGATCTTGTCCTCTAGTTATGAATCTGACTTGTTTTAACGAACTGATTGAGTATACTAACTGGTGCTGTCTGTCTGTTGATATCAAACAATAAATAGCTACAATCTCTGAAAAATAGGCTAGGCAGGGGAAGGCAATTTGATTTGAGAAAGAAGGGTACGGTGTGTTCCTTAGACTTACTGAAGTAAATGAGACGTAAGGTCCGTTTTTGAAGAGTTTCGATCTTTCTTTGAAATGTCAAGACACAGTTTCCCCAACCACAAATACCATAAGTCAAGTAAGGGACAATTAATGAGTTGTAAACTGATAGTAAAACACGGCGGGACATAATGTCGAATCTTAGCTTTAATTCCTATCGAATTGCTGATCTTGTGACAGATAGATTCGATGTGGTATTTCCATGAAAGATTTGGATCAATCATTAAGCCAACTGATATTTTACATAATCTTCCATTTCAAGGTTTGCGTAGGTGTTAGTCACGGAGTCAAGAATTCTAATCCTAGGTATGAAGGGCATACTCTTTTGCCGGGGACGAAAGATTACAAAGTTTGTTTTTTTTATTTTCGAAGACAGTTTGTTGGCCTTTTGACGTTACCAAGCTCGCGATTAACAAGTGTATCGAGTTCCTTTAGGTTGTTATTTGCAAGTCTATTACAGTAGAAAAAATAACGAACCTCTATATAACGAGGTCCTCGATACTGGAAGAACCATATTCTCCGTCACAGAAATAGTAAAAGTCATGGGGAAAGAAACCTCGTTATAGCGAACATATTTTGCCAGTCCCTTGTGCATTCGATAAATCGAGGTTTCACTGTAGTGTTTTCTACTAGTTTCGGATCGAATTGGGGTCATTTCATGAGGTTTTCAGTTCCAATGACAGTAGAAAACACAAAAACCGGCACTAACAAGGAGTAAAGGAAAGCGATATTTATTCAAAAACAAATGGTTGTATCATTTTAAATTTTACCATCAGAATCGAAAATTTCAGCTCCTCGTACAAATCCTCATATGTTCGTTGTTGCAAAATGCCTCACGACGTTTAGAAATTTTGTTACTATATTCACAGAGCTTGGGTCAAACTTATAGCACATGGCTTTTTACTACCCAGGCAAAAGCATTCTTTTTTCGTCAAATAAGCGAAGAAATAATTGCGGGTAAATGAAATCACGAGCGCTGACAAAGCGAAGCAAATGCGACACTAAACAGTTAGGCATACAAATCTAAGACAATGTTTAATCCGACAACACCCACCAAAGACCGTGTTCGAAATTAAACAGTGTTCGAAATTAAGAGTCCATAAACCTTCACAGGAGATACTTCTAAATGAATCAGAAGGAAATAGCATAGTAAGTAACAGCTTTATTAATGCGTCACAACTAATTGGGGACAAAACAAAAAAGTTAAAATTATTTACAAATAAGGAATAAAGAATGTATATACAATCAAAATATTTAGCATGTATAAATTTTACAATAAAATAACAGGTATATAAAAGGAAGTCTCTAAGAATTGCAAAGGTTACAGCAGTTATTGTTGCTGTTTAAGAGTGAACTTTGGTCCTTTTTCCTGATGTTCTTTTAAAAAGATTCAATATTCGAGGAGCCTTTCAATTTATTATCTAGTTTCGACCAGACATGAGGTCCTTTATATCTTAGGAAGTGTTTCCCATAGTTAATAGTGTTAAAAGTACGGTTATCAAAATCACTGTTTCTTAGTGAATAACTAGAAGTGTATTTCTGCTTAAATAGTTCGTCAACAATACTCGGCGTGAGGCCATATTTTACTTTGTACATTAATATAACGATATCTTTCAGTCTTCGATTTAGTAGTGAAGGTAGTTCTGCACGAACGAGAAGGTTTTCGTATGATTCTGAATGGGAGTCAAACACTGCTCTAAGTGCGCGTTTTGAATCTGCTCTATTTTTCTGCTGTCAGAAGATCTGAAGTTATGCCATACCAGCCGGATGGCAATACGTTAAGTTAGGCAGGATGGATGATTTGTAGATTATCAGTTTTGCTTTGCATAGTATCAAATTTCGCAGTCTCAATAGTACACCAACGTTTTGACTAGCTTTTTACTTGACTTTTACTGATATGGTTGGTGAAATTAAGCTTGCAATCTATTTCAGCTCGAAGTAATTTGATATGCGAAGTGTTGGCAACGATCTAATCTTCAATCTGCAGGGCTTCAGTCTGTTTATCTGAGTCAATGTTTCTTGGTTTGATAGTAAGACAGCAATAGCAAGTAGAAAGTTATCCCTGTACCATGACATGGCTAACTTTCCTTGATTTTGTAGCCTGGAAGATACGATGTTGTAGTCCGACCCTGTTACATATAGCTGATGATCGTCAGCATACATGAAAGGTTTATGTCTTTAACCAACATGGTCATGTCATTCTGGAATAAGTTCCATGACAACGGACCAAATGAAGATCCCTGAGGACAACCACGTGACATTTTAAACCATTCACTTCTAATAGTGCCAAGTTTAACACGGCCGTATCTGTCATTCAGAAACGATCGAACTAGATCCAATGATTGACTAGTAAACCCACATGCTTTGAGCTTTTTTATGACTAAATTGTGAGCATAAAGAGTCAAAAGCTTTACTCATGTCTGTAGATAGAATGGTCACTAATTCTTTTCTGTCGATAGCATGTTTCCAGCCCTCTATAAGTCTTACTAGTGTCGTTTCATAACTGTGATTCTTTCTGTATGATGTCAATCTTGAGGATAGAGTAGGGTCAAAATAATGCGTTATTTCTTTGCTACTCAGTGATTCAAAAGCCTTGTCAATAATCGGAAGCGTAGTGATAGGTCGATAATTTCTACATTATGCTTGTCCCCTTCCTTTGAAATAGGAGTGAGCTCTCCCATTTTCCGTTTAGCTGGCCAGTTACTATAATTTCAATACATCTGTTGTAAAGATTTGTCACTGATGGTGAGATACCCTCTAAGTCCAGGGTCACTACAAGGTTTTCTAGGATTGAGGTTTTTAAATGAGTCTTGTACGTCTCTTGTATTTACATGTTTGAATTGAAATGAAGAGTTGCTATAGATGGTTTCGATCATTTGAACACTACTGTGGTTGTTAAATTCATTTTCACTTAGACTAATCACACGGTTGCCACCGATATCAGATGCAATGGTGGAGAAATAGTTGGCAAGAGTCTCAGTAACTTGCTTTTGATCTTCGATAATCCCATCCTCATGTTTGTTTTTCAAAGAATATTCGATTAACATCTTTCGTTTTGTTGTTCAGAAAAGGTCGAAGTGTATCGATGAAAAAATCATGTGGTTTTGGACTTCATTTCTTTAGACTTTTTGTACCAGTATGCAGTGAGAGCTTTCCTTCGTTCACGAGTAGTAAAATTCTTGCGCTATTTCTTTTCAAGTTCAAAGTTTTCTGGTGTGCGGTCTTTTGCAAACTGGATGGCATATTTCCTCTTGTTTCTAATAGCTGCTTTCCATTCGTTAGACATGAAACAGTACATCTCTTTGAATGAATCAATAATCTGTAACTATAACTGGAACGTATTACAATTCCCCCTGCCTAGCTGGCAAACAAAGCAACGGTCAAATTGCCACAGACAAACCAGTTTGCAGTCATGGAAAGCCAGTCATGATGTGCGATAAAACATTCATGAAACAATACTAGAGGTTACAAATTGCACAAACTTGCTTGTGACTTCAGCATACGGCCGTCCGTCTGTTCCTACAGACTCCCTCTGCAAGGGATGCCAGGAGAGTGTGAGAATTGCAGCCAGTTTGTCTTCGTTTGTCTTGCTTGATCTTGCTTGGCTCAACAAGGGTATTAAAATGGAAATTCCTGCCAGCAGGTTCTTAAACCAACAGGTTCTTACACGCTGGTTCTATTGCATTATGAGCGACTCTGCAAGTTAGTATAGGTAATAGCATGATTTGTAGTGTTATTTGGCATAAATACCACGAGTGATATTTCGAAATTGTTATACGTAATTTCACAAGCCATTAGGCGAGTGAAATTTGAGACAATTTTGAAATATCACAAGTGGTATTTATGCCAAATGTCACATACGAATCATGCCATTATTTGTTTATACCACTACCCGCAAAAGGTTTGTAATTTTCACATGTAGGGTATTTCAAATTAAGCTGAAATACCACTGCTCTAAGCCAATCAAATTGCAGAATTTTCTCATGTAGTGGTATAATATCAGAAAATTCATGTACTCTGCCTGGTGCAAAGGCTCATTATGTTTTATGATTGTACAAATAGTTTTCGAAAACTGATATTTCAGTTCAAAGCTAATGATGACCTATACCGTAACTATTGATGAGGATTGCTTCGTTACGTCGGAAAAAGGTGCCGCCCGTCTGTGACTGAAAAAAATGCGGCTTTGAAGGGTTTAGAAATGTTCCAGTTTTCATTGTCCGCAAAGTAATAAGTCGTTTCCTCCTATTCGGTTTCATTGGGATCACAAGGGATACCGCACAAGTTGTGATAAGCCTTGTAATGGACAAAAAAGAAAAATCAATGAAAACAATCTGTTGACCTTTCCTGACTGTTTTTGTCATGCGTTTTTTTTTTCGGATTAAAAATATGATTCTAAAAAAAGGTTTAATGAAGGCCGCTAATCGTCGGTAGAGGCTCTCAGAGGGTTTTCCAAAAATAAAAGGTTTAATAATTGTAAAAATAGCGCTCGGGGAATGACGGGAATAGGAAATGAAGAAGCATCCCCCGTATGCTTTCCTAATTCCTCTCTCCTCAGCCTCTCTCTGTTGCTAAGGAGGTTTATGCAACGGATAGTGCTTATTATCATGAATAACGTTTTTTTTTTACTCTTACTAAAGTTTGATGTCATACAAGGTTTTAAGTACGGCGAAATTGATTTCTTTTTGTCACAAACATGGATAATCACTCAAATCTTGCATTAGATTACACTTAACTTTAACACCAATATGTTAAAATATAAACTGAGGTTTTGTTGTACAAGTGCCATCATGATGATAAATATTCAGCACTAAATGAATATTATTACTGACCAATACCAGTGAGTAGACAATTCATTTCTCGTGTAAGAAGTTGAAGTCGTTCTTTCTATGTCTCTTGATCTTTAATAAATAGAAATAAACGGTGGAAAACATTAATTAACGATAACCTGTGTTTTAACCATTATTTTTTTCCCTTTACTTCTGAGGATTAGATTTCACTGAGGAAAGACTGATAAGGGAAAAAAAGAATGGAGCCAGTCATTAATATTTTAGTACGCACGGAATGGAAACGGTAGACCCTAAAAGAATCGTAAATAAAGTGCTCTTGAGATATCTGGTTTCCCAATTTGCTTAGAAACAATTCTAATCCGACTTTAAAGGATAGGAAACATGAGAATCCAGCACTTAGGCCCCCAAGGTGTAAGCCATTTATTAACAGATTTCCTTTTAAAAAGACTTAGGACTTAAGCAATTGTTTTGCGTAGGCTCAGAAGTTCGATATTTGGAGATAATATCGATGAAAGTGCAATGTAGTTTAGTCTACCAGTTCATTTATAGATATTACCATGATTTTTCTCACTAAGAATTAAACATATACAGTGATACACACTAATTTCGATATTACTCTTTGGAACGAAGAATAAGATACATTAGATACATGGATTTTTGAGGCTACTGAACCATAACATTGTTGTGTAAGCTTATAAAACACCGTATATTTACTAATCTATTCATTTTTCGTTCAGTTGATTTCATTTCTATAGCTCTTAGCCTTCAGCAGAAGTGGGCCAAAACAGGAAAAAACCATCACTGTCTCACGGAAAAACATAAGCTACTTTTATGTTTATTAAATGACACGTGTTTAAAATGATGTAGTCATCTTAAAATATTGGCTTTTTTAGTTTTACACTGCTCGATATGTCAAACTCAACAGTGCAGCTAGTCTGCTACACAGCCGTTATTAGCGTCCTCACGCAACATTTCTCCCTACAAACGGCTGCTGAGAACCGAATCAGTACATTCCTTTCCCTTTGTGTTTGTAGTCTAACGAAGAAACCTATCACGAAAAAGAAACTTGAGAATACGTGAGCCGTTAAGAGCTTCAGGATGCGAACACGCTTCTCAATGTTCGACAAATCAATCAATCGTCGCTGAATAATTGGAAGGCCTGTCTTTGTGTCTATAAGCTACGAAAAGCTTTAAATTAAAATTTGCATAAAAATTCCAAGTTAAAAAGAAAAGACTCTTACTAGGATTGGTTGGTTCTTCAACGCGCATATGTCCGGGGGCATATATATGATGAATTTCATGTTCCGAATGTGCTTATTGTGTTGCTCCGGGGTTCAGTGTAGATGTGAGGACTAAACTCCCGAGGGTACGTATTCAACTTTAAGCAATCTTATAAATTATCGATGAGCGATTTCCCAAAACATACACGGAAACTTTACAAGCACATCCATGCCTGTTGTGCCCCACATTTGCTCGACTTGCTTGCTGCTGCTGCTTATCTCATAGATTTTGAATAGGACTACGACAACACTACTCCAGTTAATGGCTTGTTTTCACGCGGCGATTTTTATTGTTCTGTCATTCCACATGGAGCACCACCGATAAAAGCAAAGCTGTGATTGGAGGAGTCACCTTGGCACGAACACCTTCCAGGAAATGGGAGCTGAATTCTAATTGATTAACCGCGGGAAAGGAATGTGGTTCGATTCTCAGCAGCCGTTTGTGGGGAGTAGCGTTGCGTGACAACACTAAAAAAGGCTGTGTAGCAGACAGTACAGCGGGATCACACGGAGAAATATCCTGAATGACTTTTTATAAATTTCAGTCGCGGATCGACTCTTTCAAATGAAGATGATTTTATTGTGAACGTTTCGTCTAGCTATACGTTCAAACAATAATGTAGCTAGCGTGGTGGCGTGATATTTTTGTGGGGCTCTCGGGAACTGTAAGAAATTTTCCTCACATTTATTATCGAATTTATGCCCTTTGTAAAGATATATAAAGAACAAGGGCTTGGCTTAAGAAGTGTATTAAAATGGAAAATTTCTGCCAGCAGGTTCTTACACGCTGGTTCTATAGTATTATCAGGGACTCTGCAAGTTACATCAGAAAACTTCATGTGCTCTGCCTGGTGCAAAAGCTCATTCTGTTTTATGATTGTACAAATAGTTTTCGAAAACTGATTAAAAAGGTACCGCCGTCCGTGACTGAAAGAAAATACGGCTTTAAAGTGTTAAAAAATGTCCGAGTTTTCATTGTCCGCAAAGTAATATGTCTTTTCCTCCTATTCGCTTTCGGTGGGATCACAAAGTATGCCGCACAAGCTGTGGTCACCTTGAATAAAACATTTTCAATTAAAACAATCTGTTGACCTTTCCTGTCTATGTTTCTTATGCGTTCCTTATTTTTCGGATTCAAAACATAGTTAATGGAGGCCGTTAACCGTCGTTGATGGCTTGCTACTGCTCCTTTCTCCTCAGTAGAGGCTCTCAGAGGGTTTTCCGAAAATAAAAGGCAAGTAGTTGTAAAAACAGCGCCCGGGGAATGATGGGAACAGGAAATGAAGAAGCATCCCCGTATGCTTTCTTTTCCTCTCTCCTCAGCCTCTCTCTGTTGCCAAAGAGGTCTATGCAAAGGAGAGTGCTTATTATCATGAATAACGTTTTTTTTTTTTACTCTTACTAATTAAGTTTGATGTCATACAGGGTTTTAAATACGGCGAAATTGATTTCTTTTTGTCACAAACATGGATAATCACTCGCATCTTGCAGTAAATTAGACTTAACTATAACGCCAATATCTTAAAATAAAAATTGAGTTTTCGTTGTACAAGTGCCATCATGATGATAAATATTTAACACTAAATGAATATTATTACTGACAAACACCAGTGAGTAGACAATTCATTTCCCGTGGGTTTGTAAGGCGTTGAAGTCGTTCTTTCTATGTCTCTCGATCTTTAATAAATAAAAATAAACGGTGGAAAACATTAGTTAACGATAATTTATGTTTTGACCATTAAAATATTTTTCTTTTACTTCTGATGATTGGATTTCACTGAGAAAAGACTGATAATACAAGGGGAAAAAAAGGGAGCCAGTCATTAATATTTTAGTACGCACGCAATGCAAACGGTAGACCCTAAAAGAATCGTAAAATGTAAAGTGCTCTTGAGATATCTGGTTTCCGGCCAATTTGCTGAGAAACAATTCTAATCCGAGTTTAATGGAACGCGAGAATCCATCACTTAGGCCCCCAAGGTGTGAGCCATTTATTAACAGACTCAGAAGTTCGATATTTGCGGCTAATATCGATGAAAGTACAATGTAAGTTAGTCCACCAGTTCATTTATAGATATTGCCATGATTTTTCTCACTAAGAATTGAATGATACATAATAATTTCTATATTTCTGTTTGGAACGAAGAATAAGATGACATACATGGAGTTTTTTAGGCTGTTTAACTATAACATTGTTGTATTTAACAATTATTCGCCGAAGGCGAAGTTAATATTGTTGAATAATCCCCGAGACGAAGTCGAGGGGATTATTCAACAATATTAACTGAGCCTGAGGTGAATAATTGTTTTAGTATATTCACACGAAGTGATCTCAACAGAATCAGAAAGGAAACCATTAAAAAACCATTAGTTTGATTGACGGGTGAAAATTCATGCGTGAACACGAAGCCGTAAACAGTGGATGCGCAAAAGTTAGATCCCTGGTTAGATTTTTACAGTATCTTCAAACATGGCAAATGATAGTTTTAATCCTTTTGTATCGAGTTTTGTAAGCTTTAGCATCAACGGTTTAAAAGAAAACGCCGAAAATTTAAATTACTACCCAATTCTGAAAAGAAAAGTATCTAGAGCTTTATTTGTCCTGTCAACTCACCGTGAATGAGAAAGATTTCTTCGTCGCTTCTTGCAAATGCTGTCAACAGCGGCTGCGATCAAGGTAAGCGTTGTTTATCTCCAAAGTTCTTTGCCTTGTTAACTTGCTGGCACGTACAATTTTCGAAAATATTTGCCTTCCTCTCTTCTCCATAAATTAACCTCTATTTATAGGCAAAATTGGTCTTGCGAGAAAATCCCGAAATCACAAAACAGTGACAAAGCGACCTCGTTTTCCTCTGTAGTGGTAAACATAGCTTCGAGCGTACAAAAAGTCAGCTAAAGTAAACCACTTCACAATAAATCATGCTGTTTAAACACCATGAAGTCTTTTCTTGCCTTCAAAGTCATCAGCACTTGGATATTCGTGTATTTTCAAACAGGTTTTACTTTGAAACTTTGGCAAAACACCCAGTTCACGACAGCGATTTTGCTCGGCTTTATATTCACCGCCTAGCGCGGTGAATATAACGTCATAGTCCGAGATAGCTAACCAATCAGATTGCTTGAATTACCAAGATCACTGAGTGTGTATATACTAAAAGCTTATAAAACACCTTATTTTTACGAATCTATTGATTTTGTTAAGTTGACTCCATCTCTTTTGCGTTTTGTTTGCTCGTATTATTTTTCATTCGTCGGTCTTTAAGTCTTTCTTTACTTTTTTGCCCTTCGTATGTTTTTCACCTGTCAGGTTGTTTAAATTAAAAGTGTTGGTTAATTTAACTAAAGCTGGCAATGTCGTATTAATTCATTACCTCATGCAGCGGTGGCGAAAAAGCAGGAAAATTCTGTATACGGCTACAAAACTATAACGCTTTTACTGCTCCCACAACTTCTCTGACATATTTGCCGATGAATGTGTTCAACGTCACTTGGAAAATCCACAATACTTGAGAATAACTGCTGTCTTTTAGGTAAGGTATTAAGTAAGTGCATAAAACCTCGTTTGAAATAACATGAACCGAACGCCGGCAGTTGCGAATTCAAGTCGTATCGATTTTTTGGCCCGTTTCTGTTCTGAAGGACCAAAAACTGGGATTCCCAGAATACGCTAATAGTGCATGCTACTTGTCCCCAAATTTAAGGCAATGGATCAATGGTTGCAGATGGTAAGCCGCTGTGGTTCAAAATTATAACCACAAATCTGCATTTTTTTAATTTCTCTCTTCGTACAAATTGCAAAAAAAAAAATCAGAGAAAAACGCCGTAAAATAATATTGAATATATGTTCTGTTGATGAGCCTAATAGGTTTACAGGGCTTTTAGGGAAAACACGTTTTTGCTATTGTTTTATTCGTTTTTGTGTAAGTAATTATTTCTATTTTGTTCGTCACTGAATTTTAAAAATGGCAAGTCTGCGCATGAACCTCAAGAATTGTCTGTCAAAAAATGAAAAAATCTTCCAATCACAGAGTAGCGTAAAAATACTTTAATAACGTTAAAAACGGGCCGTCGCGCTCGTCCCAGCTGTTCTATGCACATAAAGCTGCGGCGTTTGTTTTCCTCAGAAAGAGGTCTAACAAACGTTTGTCCTTTGATGAGATAAAGCTCCCTTCAGCCTAGTGAACTGGAGGAGGTAATGTTAAACGAAAGCAAAGAGTGTTGAAGCAATTGATCTGCTGCTCTGAGTTCAGTCGAAGGCAGCTCAAGACAAGGTAAAACCCTTCAAAAACCTTTCAGTGATTTTAAAATAACATTTTTATTACCTTCGAATTTCCCAATCCCTTCTTAATAATGGTCTGTCACTGGTATTTCTCCAACAGTTCCTATTCGAGTATTGTTTGTCCCTGCCGTTGCCTGTTCTGCATTACTTTTTTTTTTTTGAATAGAACTTTATAGTCTCACTGTTTGCAGTAGTTAATTGAAAAAGGGGTGGTACTGAAAAGAAAATCAGGTTCAAAATTCGATCAAGATGTCAAATTGTTTTTGGGGTGTCAAATGTACTTTTGGAGTAGAGACCTAATGATAGTAAAATACAGATTCACTACGGTTATCAGTGGTCGTTCTTTCCACGCCAAACCAGTATATATTGTCGTAAAATGCTGCACTTCCAGTTTATTAACCGTAAAAGACGCAAAATTGCCCATGAAAACCAGCTTTTTGATCAATTTTCGAAGTCTACAGTAATCGATGCAAGGCTTCAAAATGCAATGGGACTGTTGTCGCTCCTCATAGCTCTTAGCCTTCAGCTGAAGTGGGCCAAAACAGGAAACAACTATCACTTTCTCACGGAAAAAAAGAAACCACTTTTACCTTTAAAATGATAGGTGTTTGAAATGCTTTAGTCATCTCAAAATATTAGCTTTTTTTAGTTTTACACTGCTCGATTTGTCAAACTCAACAGTACAGCAGGATACATACGGAGAAATATCGTGAATGACTTTTTATAAATTTCAGTCGCGGATCGACTCTTTCAAATGAAGATCATTTTATTGAGAACGTTTCGTCTAGCTACGTTCAGTTAAATATTCAATAATTGTACACAAAATATTTCTGAGAACTGTCAATCATATATGCATATTTGTCGAGAATTCTCCCAACGCTTCGGGTGTTTATATCAGGCTACGCGAACACAGTACGGTTAATCAGTTCTTGTTTTACAAAAAGATGCTTTCCAAAATACGGATTTTTTCTTGCTTAAAAATGTCAGCTTAAGCGAAGAAAAATTGACACGCCTTCTTTGTAACGATTTTCCAAGTTTCAGCCGACGAAGGAATGGCTAAATAAAGTAAACTGGTTGAGTTTTGAACTCGAAAAAGTTTTCAAATTCGTGCTTGCGTGATTAGAACGCGAAAAGCAAAACATCTTGACGCCACAGCCATGTCTACATACTCTCATGCAAACTTTCCTCTGGGCCAATCAGAGCGTGCGTACTATCTTGGTTATTTTATAGTAGTAAATAACGGAAAGACTTTTCAAGAATTAATTAGTATACTCATTTCTCCTGTGCTTTAAAAACTTGACAGATTGACTCCAGCATTTAAGAGGTACTCTCCCTAAACTGCGTTCCACTCGATTTTGAACTCGAAAAAACTTTTGCCTTATAATTTTACCATCAACACTACTATCTATCCTAATAACGAAATTGCAGTTAGAACGAGGAAATTGTTTATTTTACTTCCATTCCCAGCATTTCATTGCTGGACGGCCGTTAGCGGCTAAAATATGCAAATTTTAGTCTTTGTTATACAGGTTTTTTAACGATCGTTTAGAAGTACTTCGGGTCATCAAATCCTAGACTATTTGCACTCATTTGGAAGCATATTACTTCTTCTTACTGTTCCAATACCATTTAGGCATTATTTTTCTGTAATCAGCAAATCTGGTCGTCTTTATTTCGCTAATCCAATTAAGAAAGTAAACTGCACGAAAAAATGCCCCAAAATCACCAGAAATGTCTCAACTAGACCTAAAAACATGTTTTAGTTAAAGATTAATAGCTATTTTGTCAAGTTATGCAATAAAACTTGTGGCACAACAAGATTCAGACTTGAAGGTTTCAACTCAAATTTAGGCAAATGTTCAAGTTGCCTTGCGTGACGATACAGGCTGCTGTCACAGCAAAATCCTCAGTTATTCAAATACTTGCCACTTTTAAGTAAGATATGCCTCATTTTCCCACCAAAACTATATTAAAATTCCCTTTTTCAATGGCATATATTGTTCAAGAATTAGTTCAGCAAGTAAAAGATACCTTTCCGAGCATCATTTAATTTCCCACTGCCCCGAACATTCGTGTTAAGTCTGTTATGTCAAGACGGAAAATGACCTTTTCAGAACCAAACCTCTTCTAGCTTAAAATGTGGTCCAGTCTGAAAAACCTGCATTGACCAGAAGTTACTCCTATCCATCATATTATAAAACTGACGTTAGAAGAAAAGTAAGTTTCCCACTGCTTAATTAAATATGCGTGAACAGGTCAGAAAATGTTTGACTGGTATCCGGATTCCGGGATCTGGAAAATTTTTGCTTGTAGGATCCGGAATCCGGGAAAATTTTGCCTATAGAATCCGGAATCCAGGGCTTTGGAATCTAGAATAGAGATCAAGTACCCCACTAAGGAATGAAATCTAGAATCCACGTTCCACTGGAAAAGACTGGAATCCAGCACCCGGAATCCAGAATAAATGGAATGGGATCCAGAATCCAAGACTGTCTTGTATTCGCTAACGTGGGGCGATAGTACTGGACTGTGAACGGCGAGTTACTATTTTTCCTTTATTTACCTTCCACTGATCAGGAGCCCACATTTGAAGACCTTTGTTAATGAAATTTCAATTAGAAGGTTTCTTCCTTTTACTGACTGTTTCTTCCTATTAAGAGTGGTCAGCTTTTGCTTTCACGTTCCAAGAGACAGTCCGGAGTCCAACTAGGCTACTTTTGTATCGCAGCCAGTTAATAAAGAAGTTGGCACACGCAAATAATAAAGTTTCAACATTAATTTCGAATCGTGCAACATCAGTGAAAGTAACAAGAAAATAAAATGTGGAAGTTCACGCGGTTTTTCCCAACTGATAAAAGTACACGAATGTCAGGACACCATTACTTCTCACCATGAAACTGTCATCCATCGAAGTTTGAACTCAGTGAAGCAGACCCAGTACTCTCAAAAGATGGTAATCATTGACCTTACGAAAAATTAAGTGGAACAGATGGTGATCTGCTTCCCCAGGAGGACTCCATACAAAAGTGACGTGGGTGCTCGTCGTTTGCAGATTTTGGTCTCACTTCGGTTGTTTGGGACGGAAAGTAACTAAATATTCTCATTCAGGTATCGCTTAGGGCTGTGCATAAAGGAATTTGCAAGAAAAAAAGGCCATGATGCTGACCTAACAGAAATCTCCCTTAGGGGTCAGGTTAAGCTTGAGCGACACCCACATTGTCCTCCCTTAGGGGTTAAAATTAATTTTCGCGACGAGCAGCCCCTTCACTTTTATATGGGAGTCCTCCCGGGGATTGCCCACAAATATCGGAATATAAACTCCGACGATTTTGGCGGCCACCTCGTTCTTCGCCTAGAGAACCAAGAAAGGAATATTAGGACAAAGGACAGGCATGTAACTGGATTGGAGATTGCGAAGATCGTATACCATCTATTCTAAATGATGGGATCATGTACGTGTAAAATCGTAAAATCATTTCTAATATCCTTATCACTGTCAGTGATAAGATAACGACAAAAGGGCTAATGGGTATTGTCGTAATCGTAATTTCAAGTTTAGACAATGATAAACTCAGTAGTCCACTCAATTTTTTAATTTAAAAATATGCGGGAAGTATAGATCCAAACATAATGAAGTTATGGACAAAAGTAGGAAGTGGCTGTAAGTCAAATATCCTGATATTAATCACTGTTGCACTATGGCATAAGGTTACACAGTCAGCTAATGCACTTGCACATTTGATATCATTTATGAGCTGACGGATTTGAATATCACAAGATACACGAGTGAAACAGAAAGTGAAAAGCGCATCCTTTGCATATCTAAACCTTGTGGAGTCGAAGTTAAATGGTCAAAATCGTGATTACCTACCTTTAAGCATATTACTGAGAGTACTCATGACAACTGTTTGGTACCATGGAGAATAGAGTACCGAAGTGTGACGTCATAGAACATGAAATTAGTGAAATTATGAAATTTGTTAAGATATTCTGAAAGAACAACGTCCAAGACGCCTACTCGCCAAAAGTTTGCAATTTGGGGCAGATTGTCTCTGAGATATTAACCCAGTTATGCTCCGATGACTCCATACAAATCCTTCTAAATCTTACCTGGTTCCTAATCTTATGAACCGAGCCAAATTTAGAAGGATTTGCATGGAATCGTCACAGCGTAACTGGGCTAATATCTCAGAGACAATTTGCTAGAGAGGCCAAAATAAAAAATCAGGCCGGATTTTTTGTGTTCGACAAGTTTAGGTTACTAGTAAATCTTGGCCACGAATCTGGTGGCGTGTAAACCAGCCTTTTAAACATACTTTTTCTCATCACCTCTCAGGTAAACAGTACTATGAGGCCCTTTTTTTTATTATACAGACCTCGGACAGAATTTGTTCTTTTTTGCCTATAATTCTGCAGTTTTTCACAATTTTGCAAGAGAATTTGCACTCATTCAATATCCACGACGATCAAAGCACGCGCTTCCTTTTCACAACAAATTATAGCATTGAATTATAAAACGCTTTCATGAAGAGAATTCTATAATGCCGGGACTTTTTAGTTAAAAAAAATCTTGTCCTATGTGATATGCAGGGTAATAATTATGGGCTTTTAATGAAAACGATAAAAAAAAAATTCCCAAAATCACTTTTCGGCCAGCCGGACGGGTTCTCACTTTTGACAGACACCAAATTTGCAGTGCGATTAATAGAGTTACCATTTACGCTTCAACATGATAGAGAAATTGTTATGTTTAGGTTTTATTTCCCTTTATTTATTAAACTGTGTATGGTTTTGTTGTGTGTAATCTTTAAAAGCGAGTGATATTTACGCGCGGCGTTTTGAGTATTCCTCCATGCGATGATTATGTTCGACTGGAAACAACCGGTGCAGCGATAAAAATTGAGAAAGAGGCTAGACTACTAACAATCAATAAAATAATATAATTCGGTGAAACACTTACAGAGACAATAATTTTCATTCACGAAGAGAAGTATTGAGAGTAAAGTGTCTCTGAAAATCATGAGTCAGGTAAGCAGCTTATTTATGTTTTAAGCGGGCTTCCCGGTGTTTGCTCTTTTTCAAGATGAACTCGGGGCAAGAAAATCCCTCTGATCTTTCTGTTTACAGCCGAAATCATAACTAAATAATCGTCGGAACCTTTTCTTTGAATTTGCGGTCAAAAAATGTCTAAAGGCTTTTTAAACCTGATACTATTGTAGGTTAGATCATTGCTCTTGTATAAACTTAAGCCACATAAACCATACGCTCGACTTCAGGAAACCGAAAAGAACACATCAAAGACAATAATTGCTCAGGCTTACCAGTCGAGATGTTGCTTCTGAAGGTCATCAAGTGTTCCAGAATCGCTTGAGACTTTTCAACCCTCTTATGCCTCAAGCAAGGGCAAGTGAGTAAGCTCATTTTTGAAAACGATGCCACCCGAAATCGGATTTCGATGACTCTGACAAGCGGTGCATTTGTCAACGAAAAGCGCAATAAACAAACCAGCCATGAATTAAATTTAGAACAATCTTGATAGCAGCTGTATTTCATTTTGTACACCAAGTAGAAAAAGACAGTTTAAAACATCACAAGATGACACAAAACTATGTCAGCGCCAGCTATCAGTAAGCAAGTTTCCAGACGTTGCATAAATTTTCCGCATCAACTCACCTGTCAAATTTTGACCAATCAGAACATAAAAATTGGACGTAGAGCGTGATCAACGCGTGACAGTGAGAAAAGTCAAAAGCGATTGCCTTCCCTGCATGTAAATGTAAATGCCGGTTGAATTTTCGCGTTCGAGGTCAGTTCGAAATCAACATTTTACAAGTGCGGCTCACGAACACGACTTATTTCATATGCATTTTAAAAAAATTGAACTTGAGCCTGCGATAATTTGAAAAGTAGCCACTTGTCAGCGGATACCTTCAAAACACACTCGAACTTAGGGTAGGTACTTTAAGTAGGGTTAGTGGGTCGATAATTGAGCCCGCGATACGGTCAGTCGATACTGGTCATCAGAAACACTATTTTGACAGCTGTCAATTAATCAAAACATGGATGTACAATATCAGGTTGCAGGCTCCCAAACTATCTAGAAAGTGTGAGATTAAACATTGATACGTCTGTGGTGCGGGCGGACGGAAGGTCGGGTGGTCGGTGTACGGTCACGTGATTGCCGCGTTTTCTAGGATGGATTGATTTCCTAAGCTATGGGGCTTCGAATTAAGCCCGTAATGAAATAAAATATCAGCGCAAAACTTTAAACACTACGTGACCTCAATGGATAGAAAAATGAGACCGCGATACACTCAGGTAATGATGGTCAGCGTATACTCTAGTTTGACAGCTGTCAATTAACCTTCATTAGAATGGTGAATATTCGAATTAACAGACTACGGGTGTGAGTAAGACATATCCGTCCGGCATGTATTGGAAAATGCCAGATCGTGTACCTGAGCGAACCTGAGGCAACTGACAGCCTTGCCCGGCGTAGTTTCGTTTTTATGTTGAATTGGTAAGTGTGACATATTATATCAGCTTATATGTAGGGGCAAACGACTGGTCTTTCATCTGAGCCCGCGAGATGGACATGTGATAATTGTCAGCGGATGTCTGATTTTGACAGCTGTCAATCTAATCGTACTCATACGGATGGCTTACATAACTAAGAGGCTAGTCAAGTTGTGCAAGATCTATTGTGACATTTGACATCGGCTTACATGAGGTGTGTGTACGGGTGGGCGGGCGTACGCTACGTCATAACCAAATTTTCTCGGATGGATAGTTTATCAAATTTTCTTACCCATGGTGCTCCGCTCCGCGCGCGAGAGCTCCGCTATAACTTCGTCCGGTTCAAATGCATCATCGCTGTCAGAATCATCACACCGCGGTGATTCCCTACAACTATATTTGAGCAGTTTCCAATCGGCGTAATTCCTGGTGCGAATCCTCACAATGTTCTTGGCAGTGACCATGCTTCCCTTGACGCCAATGACTACCATAGGATCCGGGTCATACAGAGGTGTCAGGCTGTTTTTACGTTCCCGCTTACACAACACCGTGTCCCCGACTTTAATTTTCATCACGGCTGTGTGTCTTCTTTTATCAGCATATTGCTTCATCTTCTGTTTTTGTTCACGGTCACGACAGCGAATCATCGTGTCATCCCTATATTTAGGCTGTCCCTTGACTTCAGGGAACTTTCCACGTAATTCCCTTCCGAACATGAGCCTGTTCGGGCTGACTCCAGTTGTCGCATGCTCAGTTGCTCTGTATGCCCTGATTCCCCGGTTCACTTGATCCCTCACAGGTTTGCCTTCCAAAGAGGCGATCCGAGCGGTCTTCTTTATTCTCTGCATAAACCTTTCTACATCGGTGTTGGCTTCTGCCCATCCGGGTGTCACTTTTCGGTGCTTAAACCCTCCTCTTTTGCGTATTCTTCGAATTTATGGCTGTTGAAGGGCGGTCCGTTATCTGATTTGATTTCTTTTGGCACTCCATATGTGTCGTACACCCTCTTGAATGTCGGTATTGTTGCTTTCTCGCTCGTGAACCCCACGAATTCAACCACTGGGTATCTGGCATATTGACAGTAGAATACGAGGGCGAGGTCACCACTCGCCATTGGTCCGCAAAAATCCACGCTGACCTTCTCCCACGTTCCTTCCGATAGGTCTGTCATCCGTAGTGGCTCGCGATGCGTTTGCGGCGTGTCAGATTGGCAGGCGATGCAAGTGGATACGAACTTGTGACATTGTGAGTCCATTCCGGGGAACCATACATGTGCTCTCAAAAGCTGTTTTGTTCGCACGTGGCCCTGATGACCCTCGTGCGCAATTTCCACCATTCCATGTCTGAGTTTTGCGGGCACAACGATCCGATCCCCTCTCAAGACAATCCCGTCTACTATGGTTAGTTCATGCAAAACTTGCCGAATTCGTGTGTCCTTGTATCATCTGTGTCTATCCAGCCTTGGTTCTACTTCTTTAGTGCTTGTAGTGCTGGGTCTTCCTCAGTGGCGTCCTTTACCTGGTCTCTGGTGACAGCTTTGCGCGTTCTGCACGTTACAACGTAGTTTACATAATGCCGTACCTCCTTAGTCGTTCTGAATTCGAACTTGGAGCACTCGTGAAGTGGCATAGGGTGCCGTGATGTGTAATCGGATATGTTCTCTTTCCCAGGACGATACTCTACTACAAAATCATAGTCCATCATACGGTTGACGATCCTTTGGACCCGGATCGAGGTTGTGTGGGTGGGTTTGTTGAACACACTTTCCAGAGGCTTGTGGTCAGTCACGATCTTAAAGGGTCTTCCATGCAGGAACAGGTGAAATTTCTTGCACCCAAAATCACCTGTTAAAGCTTCTAATTCAATCTGGCTATATCGTTTTTCCGGGTCGGTAAGGCTCCGACTGGCATATTGCACCACTCTCCAATATTGTTCTCCAGGCTTTCTCTGCGTAAGTGTTGCGGCCAAACCCACAGGGCACCCATCAATATGAAGCTCGTGCTCCGCCTGGGGATCAAAGTATGCTTGGACTGTGTCGTTACTGAGCATGTTCTTAAGTTCCTCGAATGCTTCGGAGTGTTCAGGTTTCTATTCGAATTTTCCGGTCACTAGCCCACCCAGTTTGCACGCCGCTTTCTGATACTGTCTGGCTTCCATGAATCGCGAACTATATCTAACCGTAAAGAGGAATGAGTTACGTTCGGCTGCATTTCTAGGGCGTCCCGCAGATTTAATGGCTTTCACTTTGCATGGGTCTGGAGATACTTCATCTTTAGAGAACATTAAGCCATAGTAGACCACGCGATGTTTTCTGAATTCACATTTTGCTCTGTTGAATGTGACATTCTTTTCGCGGCTTCTCTCGAGCAATGCTACCAGGTTTGAATCGTGTTCTTTTTTGTCACGCCCATGCACAATGATGTCATCACTTATGTTTAAAACTCCCTTCAGGTCGTGCGTCAATTCCTCTCTGATCGTCTCTTGAAATATCTCTGTAGCTGACCTTGTACCATAGTTGAGCCTTTTATATCTGTACAAGCCAATGTGAGTTGAAAAGGTCGTTACGTTCCGCGAACTCTCTTTGAGTTCAAGTTGGTGGTATCCCTTGCTCATATCCAGGTGGGAGAACACCGTTGACCCGCTCAGCTCATTGACCACGTCGTCTATTGTGGGGTGCTGGGTGTGTCTGCGGGGTATTGCCTGATTTGCCACGCGCATGTCCACGTTCAGACGTATCTGGCTCTGATCTTTCTTGGGCGGTGACACCCATCCCGTAGGTTCGTTGACTTTTTCAATGATGTCTTGATCCATAAAATGCTTTATTTCTTCCTCCATCTTCTGACGTACGCTGATCGGTTGCCGGCGTGGTGGCTGTGCAACCGGCTTAAAATCGGGGTCTACATTCAAATCCCTTTAGCTTTCCAATTCCTTGAAAACGGTCCTTGTATTTCTCTAACACTTCATTCAGGTTGTCTGTCCCTTCTGACTGGTTGCTTTCTGTTGCAATTGAATTGGTCACTAGAATCATTCCGAGGTCTCTCGCGTCATTGTACCCGAGCAACGGTTCGGTGCGGGTGTCTCCTTTTATTAGCTGCCACGTGATCACTTTCATTTTTGTCTTAAATTCCGTAAGCGCTTCAAAACAACCCAGAACAGGCAGGGTGTGTGCTTTTGAAGCTGCCCCGTATGGTTTTATTTGGCATCTTGACTTTCTAACCTTTAGTCTTTTGTCTAGGCTGTATTTCTTGAACCTTACCTCATCCATAGCGTTGACCGTAGCACCGCTGTCAGGTAGTACCGTAATGTCAACGCCGCTAATTAGCACTGTTTTTAGGGGCCTATTGTGTGACTGTCCCACGGGGTTCACCTCTTGCAGCGTGCACGTGGACTTTTCATCACTGCTGTCAGACGATGTGTCACTTATTTGCTCGCCTCCTGGGGCTAATTTAATTTCTTGCTTGTCTTTGCAACACTTTGCAAAATGGTTTCTTTTGCCACATCGCGTACACTGTTTTCCAAAAGCCAAGCATTTTCTTTGTCCACCTTGGTGTAGCCAATGTTTCCCGCAATTAAAATACAGTTTTTCTCTACTTTTGTCGACAGTGGTTTTATTGATTTCTTGCTTGACAGTCACTTCGGTCATCGTTTGGTTTTCTACTCTTGTAGCGTGTTGATCCGCGCTCTCAAGACCACGAGCGTATTTGAGAGCTTCAGCTAGCGTTAGTTAGTCTTGCAAAAGCTTTCTTCTCACTCTCTTTGATTTGCCTTTCGTTATCATGGCCATTAATATCTCTGTGTCCAACCACCCTGCCGGAAAATCACAGTGTTCGCCTTCTGCTTTTAGCCTAGCGATGAACAAGTCCCAGGTTTCATCTTTTCCCTGTATAGTGCAACGAAATTTGTGTATATTGAACAGTCGGTTTTGCGATTCTTTGAACTTGTTCAGTAGTGCAGTGATAGCTCCGTCCAAATCCGTTCCCGTATCGTCTAGCTGTTCGAATATATCTAGCGTGGCTTCGCCTATCGAATCTAGGAATAATGATCGTTGTTGGTGCTTGTCTGTGATGTTGTAGGCTTTCAAGTGGTTGTCCTTGAACCGCTTAGCATATTTTGAGAAGCGCGAGTATACCGTTTCGGGGTCATTCCGAACGTAGCCTGCGAAAACATCCGTTTCTCCTCGCTCTTCGCTGTCGGGGACGTTTAGCGAGGAGGAACGTCTGCGACTTAGCGGCAGAAATTCCATACTGATGACGCAATCCAATGTTTACATAATAAATCCAGCAGTCATAGGGTTCCAAATACAAATTTGTCCAATTTTACGTGTCTTCTGGTCGATTTTGTTAAAGTGTTGTCTTCATCTACTAACGTCCCCATCGGCGAAGAGCGAGGAGAAACGGATGTTTTCGCAGGCTATTCCGAACGGCGAATTCGGGAAATTGTTTGTATCTAATGTTTACCGCCATTCCACTTTTACCTCGTCGCCAATTTAATGTCGGGCTTACATCGTATATGTTTCACAATCGATTCGTAAAGCTACTGCTCGCGTCCGTTACTTCCTACGTTCTGATACAACATAGTGTGTTCTAAAATAACAACACCTAATATGCATACTATTAGCGTCACTAGGCGTGTCACGCATGCGGTCACGCCATTATAACGCCCAGCTTTACAGCTCATTCAAGCTTGAACTGGGTCTCATGGCGTTTTTTCGGCTTCATCAGGAATGCGTAACTTAGGTTATAAGTGCTCTGTTTCTTTCTGGGAAGACTCCGGGTAAGTGCTCCGTATAATAAACTATTGATGTCCTTGTTGCAAAAGTTATCCTCATTACATCATTCTATCTATTTTTAGTATGATGTAATTGACTCCATTTACTCCCATTTAGATAATAAATAGCTGATAGTGTCACTTAAATTCACAAAAAACCGGAGTAAAACATTCCTCTCCCACTACTGCGGATAGCACTTACCGAGACCTTGATATTCCGAATAACACAAAAGCCTTTTCCCATGGCTGCTTATTAATGTCTGTTTCTTTTTCACAAGGTTGTTGAGTTCCTAGCAAATATCCTTGAAGCCTGATGCCTACCAACACTAGCAACAACACAAATAACGATACAGACTTTCTTCTCCCTGCATCACACTGTGTTCCGTGGATTATTGTGATAGGGACGGAATCGTTGCTCATAGTCGTCCTTAACCTCGTCACCGTTATTGTGTTTACGAAACAAAGGCAACTGCGACGAAAAAAAACATACATACTTATCCGTAATCTTGCGGTAATCGACCTTTTGGCTGGCGCAATCTCTGGTCCTCTTCAAATTGAACGGTTTGGTGAACGGTGTGACGTATGGGGATATTCTAGGAAATCGACTTGGGATTACTATCTGAAAAATGCACTGCTCCATTTATTTTCTATGGCTTCTCTTGGCAATCTGGTCGCAATGGCCATGGAAAGAGCACACGCTATATTTTTTCCTTTTAAACATCGTCTTATCGGAAAACCAGCTTATAGAGCGACAATAACTATCATTTGGTTGGTAGCTGTGATAAGGGAATCATTCCAAGTTATTTTAATGGAGATTCATGAGAACTCTGAAGAATTGTTACAAATGATTAACTCCACCCTATATGTACCATATTACTTAACTTCTCTTTTTCTTGTTTGCATATCATATTGTTCTATTTTCGTTAAAACTAAAACCATCACTCGTTCAAAAAGCCGTCGAAATAGAGTTGTATCTAAAGAACGACAGGTGACTTCCACTTTATTTATTGTAACGGTTGTATCTTTGCTGACTTTGTCACCAGTAATAGCATTTATAAGTTTAAGTGCATTTTCAAACATTTCTTTCCCTT
This sequence comes from Porites lutea, assembly GCF_958299795.1. Classification (NCBI taxonomy): domain Eukaryota; kingdom Metazoa; phylum Cnidaria; class Anthozoa; order Scleractinia; family Poritidae; genus Porites; species Porites lutea. The sequence continues at coordinate 52,679,739 of NC_133202.1, forward strand.
CGAATATCTTTTACTTTCACGTAAGAATGATCGTGATACTGTTTTTCTTGGCCAACTCATTGGCTAATCCAATAGTTTATTCGTTGCGGATGCGAGGATTTCGAGCAGGCCTAACAGAATTGTTTGGTCTACCAGCAAACCTGTTAAACGCTACACATATCCTGCCACGCCACCTTTCTTAATTTGTAAGAGCCAGCTTATCCACCATCCGCCCACAACATTTGTCTGAGAATGAAAAGCAGCAAGTTTTTTACTAACTCCAGAAAATGTCCTAGCGAATGTTATTGGCCTGACTCGGGGTTCCTTTCAACTGACGTTATGATTTCAAAGAACAGTAATGTGTTAAAATAATGTAATGATTGTTTTACCTTTAACTTAAGACAATTTGTTTTAAGGAGATTCTCTAAACGACAAAACGTTTTTGTTATTTTTCCAAAAAAAAAAAAAAAAACGGGTTGTATGGTCAAGGAAAGGATACATGTAGTGAACGAGTTATGTCGTCCGTCTTACAACATAGATATCTGCATTGTAAATTGTAGACAAACTATCGCGATGATTGATGGTCTTTGCAAAAGACATTCAAATTTTTAAAAGATTATGGTCAATATAACATCATTTGTTTCCCCCCCTTCCCCGTCATGAAATGATTTATAATTTCTTGATTGTCAGGTTTTTCATGTTTTTTTTTTTCTGTCAAAATTTTAAAGGAACAGGTTCAGGGTTCAGCGCATGCTCATTTACAAAAAGGCCGTTTTTCTGCCGGGACATGCTGTATCGTCTATGCAAGCAATATCATGTTATAATGTTGTCAAAGAACCAATCTGCACACTCCCCTGGCAGTCACTTGTACTTGATTAACTCAAATATTTGCAAATAGCTGTAAATTAATCAACCATGGAATAAAACCTTCGGGTCAACAATAAATTCAACGTTCGTAGTGTTGGCATAATCCACTAATTTTTTCTGCGATTTTAGTACTCCTCCATCCTACTTCAGCTTACTCTAAAATACACTTCTACCGAGAAATACACTCTGAGATCGCTGAGATAAATGTAAATGGATTATTGACAGCTAGAATTAAAAATAAATTTGAAAAATTGGTAATTTAATTAATAAGCATGCTCTTAACCTTGCACCTGTCACTTTAAGTTTGACAATGAGTCAAGCAATATGAGAAACGACTTGTGCATGAACATCATAGGCATCAGAAAATAGTCCACGTTCGATATATTAAAATTCTTACATGACTTCGAGGCTTTAGGGTCAAAATTGCAAATTTTTCACGCCTCCATTATCTCGCAATAGCCTATTTTCGAGTTCCCTATAACCGCTGAATTAAAGAAAAGGAGACGCATTTTTTACAGCCTTAGCCTCCATCTGAAGTAATATATTCACAAATTCCAACGAGAAAAAGACCTGTTTATTACTCTGATTACAATTAAAATTTGTCTTTGTGTTCTTAGCGCTAAAATGTTTGAAAATCCAGACGTTTCGGGACTACTGTCCCTTCATCAGTGGAAGATGCCCATGTTCCACTGATGAAGGGACAGTAGTCCCGAAACGTCTGGATTTTCAAACATTTTAGCGCTAAGAACGCAAAGACAAATTTTAATTGTAATCAACTTATCAGGGCTACACAGTTCCTAACGATGTTTTTTTTTATTACTCTGTCTATTGTGTATATTTAAATTTCAAACACTTACTTGCCAGAATTTCTCAATATTTTACTTTACGTTGAGGCTAACCCTGTATGAATGTGTCTTTAATGTTTGTATCCAGCGGTGATTTTTAATTCGAAACTGGACTATTTCCAGAAGAGCCCTGAGCAAAAAACAAAGCAAACCAAATATAGAAAACTGACCAGAAAGCCTCGGAGTCATGTTAGAGTTTTAAGATATCCCACTTGGGCTATTTACACTGTATATTTGCTTAAAGTTTGGTATTGTATTGTATATATAAACCGCAAAACAAGCTGAAGTCGTTGCTTTAAAAGAACAATTGTACAATTACAAATTTTAAAACTATTAATAAGCATCTTGATAATAGCCCGGTTAAAGTCTGGTTTTCCTGGTTCTTATAATAACCAGGCTTACTAGGCTTACCAGGAATAACCTGGTTAACCAGGCTTTTTGCACATATGTTAAAGTCTGGTAAGCCTGGTTTGACAACCAGAAACGTCTGGTTGGTTCAACCAGACTTACACCCTGGTAAACCATGGTTTTACCAGGCTTTTGGCGCAAGGGTCTAAGGAACAATCTAAATTTGCCGTGTTTCAGTATAAAGAAGATAATAAAAATTTAGAACTAAGGTAAAACTATTTCCGCTTTTCAACAACACGCGACCGAAATCTGAAGTTCAAAATCAACGAACCCGGCTAGAAACTCACAAAATGGATCAAAATCCACCAATCACAATCCCAAACCATGATGTCCTTTTGTTTCCTTAGAGGCCCGGTAAGATGTGAAGGCGCGAAAGCGCCAATTCTATAGAGTTTGATTGACGTCGCCGAAAAACCCAAAATCCGAAGACGTTTTAGACATCGCAAATCGCGTATTATCCGAAACAGCTGTAAGTCCATTTAGTACAGCATAATGTCTCTAAGTCTCTTGATTCAGGTTCCCTTGCAGGCAGACTGTTCAGGCTTTTGTTGGCTGTATGTTTTTTGAGTGTAGCTACCTAGATTTTAAAATCTCTGTGGATAGTATTGTCTAGGTTAGGTTCTGGTTCTATGCACTTCGTTCCTAGTGACTAGGGGATATGGACCTCACCCCCTGGAAACTGAGCGGGACTCCTGAGCAGGGTGGCTACTCCCGTTACCACTCTATCTTGCCCTCCCCCCAGAAGGGCTTCACTCCTAGTCCCCTTACCCCTGGATTTAAGTGCTTCCCTGCCCCCAAAATATTTGCCTATTTACTATCTTATGCGGTATTTTTCTCGTCGGTTAACTGCAAAGAACTGCACTGAATGCAAAAGCTTCAACTAATCGAACAGTTTATTGCTCGCCATGCCAGTTCTAGAATTAATGAAGAATATTCCAACCTGCTTAATTATTATTGTGATTTAGCTAAAGTACATGACTGTGGTGAACTTAGGAATTTTGAGATATTAATAGACAGTGGTCAATGCAATTAATATCAAAAACAGTATACTTAAAAGATCTAAATCTTTAGCAATTAAAAATGTCTAAAAACGTCCCATGCTCTGTCTAGAGCTTGTATGCATGAGGACGTCATTTGCAAGGATGCAGAAAGGATCATGAGCCCACTGAAATTTGCGATGCCCCCAAAAAATTCTTTTTACTATGTAATTAAAACAGAGACTAAACCCAAAAATAATGCATCAAGTTACCACCTCCCCCCTTGCTGGGTCTCATTATGCACTTTGTAGACAAATTAAAGGAGCTTATAGGGAGAATATATTTGTCCCTATTGGCATACCTTATTTAGTTGAGAGTGCAAGCTGTGCATGGGATCCATGAGAAAAGAAGGAAGCAAAATTAAAGGGGTGCAATGCAGAAAGGTGGAAGGAAAAAAACACTGTTGTGATTTAATCATTAAGGCCTTATAAAATTGGCAGAAAATGGACAGTGACGGCATAAAGGGAGAAATATGTGCATGATTAGGATGTGATAATAGGAATGAAGCCTTTGTTGGAGTCTGGTTCAACATCCGCTTATGCTACCATAAACTAATTACTTCCCACATGATGAGACCACAGCCTTTTTTTATTGTAGTTACTTTGGTGGTGGTGGTGGTGGGTGGTTATATCTTAGTTATTCATCTTAGCCATATGCTAACTTTATGCGCCGAAATCCTTGTCTGGGATTTTGTCTATACTCTTACTTTGCGTGCAGTTGAAAACTCTTTCTCGTAGCTAGCTGTCATTTATATTTTTTATAATTTTTTTTCCTGGCGAATTGGTGGGAGAGGGGTTATCAACTAGAACTTGGTTGTAGGATTGTAGATATGTGTCCCACATGAGAACCTTGCAAAAAGGGATTGGTTGTCTGATTCCTAACAGTAGACTATAAACCGTTGACTGAGTATTTTGTGTCTTATACATGTATGATTATGGAATAAGAAGATGCTAGAAACACTATTAAGATCATACCCAAGATGCCTTTTAAAAGTAAACAACCTGAAGGCAATGGTCATGCTACACAACTTTGTAGTAAGGCCAGGTACCTTATGCATGTATGTACACTGCACTGAGGGGTGTATTAGAGGGAAAAGACTGGCGTTCATTAAGAATTTGTAGGTTTTTCACACTTTTAAGTGTCCTATTGTTTTAAAAAATTGAGGTCCTACCGTTACAAAATAGGACCTCTCCATTACTTTTCTTATTATAACCTCCCTCTTCTTATCCCTAATTTGATTTATTTTAGGCATGTTTTATAGTGAGGACTTAAAAACATGCAGATCTTTTTGGATTCTTGATCGGCTTAATCCCAAATAACAATTAAGGCACTAGAATAGTGCTGTTTTGCCCTCTATCATTATATGGAAATAAGACTTCAGAAAGGCCCGTTTGAATACTCAACCATCCATGAAATAGAGCCTGCTCGAGAGATAGAAGAGAAATATTTTATCCCTGCTTGATACTCCACCGGGAATCACATGCAATAAGATCATCAATCAATAACTGGGAAGAGCAAAAAAGGCTCCGGCTCTTTTCTGACAGCTTCCAGCGGTGTAAAATAAATATTGAAATCAGCATATGGCATTATATAGCTTAACTGTCTTAGTAGAGGAGTACTTGGTACACCTTTGTACATAAGTCTCGTGTCCAAATGAGATTAAACGTTTGAAGCCAGTGTTTCTATTATAAAAAAACGAACTTTTAAGCTAAGCAGTTTAGCCTCCTCGGTGTAAATTACTTTTGCCAAGAAAAGCTAAATACTTTAAGGTCTAAAAGAATCTTTAATACTCTCTCCTCTGCTTAAATAATTAGAAGTTGTTGTTGTCTTTTTCTTCTCCTGTTATCATAGCCTTAGAGCAAGCTCTGTTATCCTCGTCCGCAGTGGTGGTTTTTTACTGATCGATACTGAATTGCGAGGTTCGAAGACAGACGAGGCGAAAAGCTTCAAGCTGAATTATTTAGCGCTAAACTTTTTCAACTTGACTTTGAAAAGATATAACATCATTCATCCGTCGCGGCTTTTGAAAATTTAGTATCCCGGAAGTGTTTCTGCGAAACATCCCTCAAAACATCGAGCTTCCGCCAGGATCCCGTAAAGCTTCCGCTCATACCCGGGAGCCAATGAAAATGCAGAAATTTATTTTGGTACTCAGCTTCCGTTATGAAAGGCATAGCCAATCAAAAAAGTCTTCCCGGCGTTGCCCTGCTGACCAAAATACCTGAAGACTCTGGGTACAAGATTGCCTTATGCCCAAAATGAACAGTAAATCAAACAAAATTAGAGCCATATTCTATGGCTTGTAATCAAGTTTGTTGCTACTAAAATATTGTGGCAAGTCATAGTTTACTTTCTATCTTTAGATCACAATTTGTTCAACAACAAATAATAGTTAATAGTGTTAAAAGTAGAGATTTCAAAATTACTGTTTCTTAGTGAATAACTAGAAGTGTATTTCTGCTTAAATAGTTCGACAACAATACTCGGCGTGAGGCCATATTTTACTTTGTACATTAATATAACGATATCTTGCAGTCTTCGATTTAGTAGTGAAGGTAGTTCTGGACGAACCAGAAGGTTTCCGTATGATTCTGAATGGGAGTCAAACACTGCTCTAAGTGCGCGTTTTTGAATCTGCCCTATTTTTCTGCTGTCAGAAGATCTGCAGTTTTGCCATACCAGATGGCAATATGTTAAGTGAGGCAGGGTGGATGATTTGTAGATTATCGGTTTTGCTTGGCATAGTATCAAATTTCGCAGTCTCAATAGTACACCAACGTTTTGACTAGCCTTTTACTTGACTTTTTCTGATATGGTTGGTGAAATTAAGCTTGCAATCTATTTCAGCTCGAAGTAATTTGATGTGCGAAGTGTTGGCAATGATCTAATCTTCAATCTGCAGGGCTTCAGTCTGTTTATCTGAGTCAATGTTTCTTGGTTTGATAGTAAGACAGCAATAGCAAGTAGAAAGTTATCCCTGTACCATGACATGGCTAACTTTTCTTGATTTTGTAGCCTGGAAGATACGATGTTGTAGTCCGACCCTGTTACATATAGCTGATGGTCGTCAGCATACATAAAAGGTTTATGTCTTAAACCAACATGGTCATGTCATTCTGGAATAAGTTCCATGACAACGGACCAAATGAAGATCCCTGAGGACAACCACGTAACATTTTAAACCATTCACTTCTAATAGTGCCAAGTTTAACACGGCCGTATCTGTCATTCAGAAACGATCGAACTAGATCCAATGATTGGCTAGTGAACCCATATGCTTTGAGCTTTTTTATGACTAAATTGTGAGCATAAAGAGTCAAAAGCTTTACTCATGTCTGTAGATAGAATGGTCACTAATTCTTTTCTGTCGATAGCATGTTTCCAGCCCTCTATAAGTCTTACTAGTGTCGTTTCATAACTGTGTTTTTTTCTGTATGCTGTCAATCTTGAGGATAGAGTAGGGTCAAAATGTTTGGTTGTTTCTTTGCTAAGCAGTGATTCAAAAGCCTTGTCAATAATCGAAGCGTGGTGCCGTAGGTCGATAATTTCTACATTATGCTTGTCCCCTTCCTTTGAAATAGGAGTGAGCTCTCCCATTTTCCTTATAGCTGGCCAGTTACTATAGTTTCAATACATCTGTTGTAACGATTTGTCACTGATGGTGCGATACCCTCCAGTCCAGGGTCACTACAAGGTTTTCTAGGATTGCGGTTTTTAAATGAGTCTTGTACGTCTCTTGTATTTACATGTTTGAATTGAAATGAAGAGTTGCTATAGATGGTTTCGATCATTTGAACACTACTGTGGTTGTTAAATTCATTTTCACTTAGACTGATCACATGGTTGCCACCGATATCAGATGCAATGGTGGAGAAATAGTTGGCAAGAGTCTCAGTAACTTGCTTTTGATCTTCGATAATCCCATCCTCATGTTTGTTTTTCAAGGAATATTCGATTAACATCTTTTGTTTTGTTGTTCAGAAAAGGTCGAAGTGTATCGATGAAAAAATCATGTGGTTTTGGACTTCATTTCTTTAGACTTTTTGTACCAGTATGCAGTGAGAGCTTTCCTTCGTTCACGAGTAGCAAAATTCTTGCGCTATTTCTTTTCAAGTTCAAAGTTTTCTGGCGTGTGGTCTTTTACAAACTGGATGGCATATTTCCTCTTGTTTCTAATAGCTGCTTTCCACTCTTTAGACATGAAACGGTACATCTCTTTGAATGAATCAATAATATGTAACTATAACTGGAACGTATTACTATTCCCCCTGCCTAGCTGGCAAACAAAACAACGGTCAAATTGCCACAGACAAACCAGTTTGCAGTCATGGAAAGCCAGTCATGATGTGCCATAAAACATTCATGAAACAATAATAGAGGTTACAAATTGCACAAACTTGGCTGTGACTTCAGCATACGGCCGTCCGTCTGTTCCTACAGACTCCCTCTGCAAGAGAGGCTAGGAGAGAGTAAGAAATTGAGCCAGAGTTTGTCTTAGTTTGTCTTGCTTGATCTTGCTTGGCTCAACAAGGGTATTAAAATGGAAATTCCTGCCAGCAGGTTCTTAAACAGACAGGTTCTTACACGCTCTTGGTTCTATTAGTATAGGTAATAGCGTGATTTGTAGTGATATTTGGCATAAATACCACGAGTGATATTTCGAAATTGTTATACGTAATTTCACAAGCCGTTAGGCGAGCGAAATTTGAGACAATTTTGAAATATCATGAGTGGTATTTATGCCAAATATCACATACAAATCATGCCATTATTTGTTTATACCACTACCCACAAAAGGTTGTAATTTTCACATGTAGGTATTTCAAATTAAGCTGAAATACCACTGCTCTAAGCCAATCAAATTGCAGAATTTTCTCATGTAGTGGTATAATATCAGAAAATTCATGTACTCTGCCTGGTGCAAACGCTCAATATGTTTTATGAATGTACAATAGTTTTCGAAAACTGATATTTCAGTTCAAGGCTAATGACCTATACCGTAAATATTGATGACGATTGCTTCGTTACGTCGGAAAAAGGTGCCGCCGTCTGTGACTGAAAAAATGCGGCTTTGAAGGATTTAGAAATGTTCCAGTTTTCATTGTCCGCAAAGTAATAAGTCGTTTCCTCCTATTCGGTTTCATTGGGATCACAAGGGATACCGCACAAGTTGTGATAAGCCTTGTAATGGAAAAAAAAGAAAAATCAATGAAAATAATGTGTTGACCTTTCCTGTCTGTTTTTGTTATGCGTTCTTTTTTCTTTCGGATTAAAAATATGATTCTAAAAAAAGGTTTAATGAAGGCCATTGATCGTCGGTAGAGGCTCTCAGAGGGTTTTCCAAAAATAAAAGGTTTAATAATTGTAAAAATAGAGCTCGAGGAATGACGGGAATAGGAAATGAAGAAGCATCCCCCGTATGCTTTCTTTTCCTCTCTCCTCAGCCTCTCTCTGTTGCTAAAGAGGTCTATGCAACGGATAGTGCTTATTCTCATGAATAACGTTTTTTTTTACTCTTACTAAAGTTTGATATCATACAAGGTTTTAAGTACGGCGAAATTGATTTCTTTTGTCACAAACATGGACAATCACTCAGATCTTGCATTAGATTACACTTAACTAGAACACCAATATGTTAAAATATAAATTGAGGTTTTGTTGTACAAGTGCCATCATGATGATAAATATTCAGCACTAAATGAATATTATTACGGACAAATACCAGTGAGTAGACAATTCATTTCTCGTGTAAGAAGTTGAAGTCGTTCTTCCTATGTCTCTTGGTCTTTAATAAATAGAAATAAACGGTGGAAAACATTAATTAACGATAACCTGTGTTTTAACCATTATTTTTTTTTCCTTTACTTCTGAGGATTAGATTTCACTGAGGAAAGACTGACTTAGGTCTTAAGCAATTGTTTTGCGTAGGCTCAGAAGTTCGATATTTGGAGATAATATCGATGAAAGTGCAATGTAGTTTAGTCTACCAGTTCATTTATAGATATTTCCATGATTTTTTTCACTAAGAATTAAACATATACAGTGATACACACTAATTTCGATATTACTCTTTGGAACGAAGAATAAGATACATTAGATACATGGATTTTTGAGGCTACTGAACCATAACATTGTTGTATAAGCTTATAAAACACCGTATATTTACTAATCTAATCATTTTTCGTTCAGTTGATTTCATTTCTATAGCTCTTAGCCTTCAGCAGAAGTGGGCCAAAACAGGAAACAACCATCACTGTCTCACGGAAAAACATAAGCTACTTTTCTGTTTATTAAATGACACGTGTTTAAAATGATGTAGTCATCTTAAAATATTGGCTTTTTTAGTTTTACATTGCTCGATATGTCAAACTCAACAGCACAGCTAGTCTGCTACACAGCCGTTATTAGCCTCGTCACGCAACATTTCTCCCTACAAACGGCTGTTGAGAACCGAACCAGTACATTCCTTTCCCTTTGTGTTTGTAGTCTAACGAAGAAACCTATCATGAAAAAGAAACTTGAGAATACGTGAGCCGTAGGGCTTTAGGATGCGAACACGCTTCTCAATGTTCGACAAATCAATCAATCGTCGCTGAATAATTGGAAGGCCTGTCTTTGTGTCTATAAGCTACGAAAAGCTTTAAATTAAAATTTGCATAAAAGTTCCAAGTTAAAAAGAAAAGACTCTAACTAGGATTGGTTGGTTCTTCAACGTGCATATGTCCGGGGGCATATATATGATGAATTTCATGTGCCGAATGTGCTTATTGTGTTGCTCCGGGGTTCAGTGTACATGTGAGTACTAAACTCCCAAGGGTACTTATTCAACTTTAAGCAATCTTATAAATTATCGATGAGCGATTTCCCAAAACATACACGGAAACTTTACAAGCACATCCTTGCCTGTTGTGCCCCACATTTGCTCGACTTGCTTGCTGCTGCTGCTTATCTCATTGATTTTGAATAGGACTACGACAACACTACTCCAGTTAATGGCTTGTTTTCACGCGACGATTTTTATTGTTCTGTCATTCCACATGGAGCATCACCGATAAAAGCAAAGCTGTGATTGGAGGAGTCACCTTGGCGCGAACACCTTCCAGAAAATGGGAGCTGAATTCTAATTGATTAACCGCGGGAAAGGAACGTGGTTCGATTCTCAGCAGCCGTTTGTGGGGAGTAGCGTTGCGTGACAACACTAAAAAAGGCTGTGTAGCAGACAGTACAGCAGGATCACACGGAGAAATATCCTGAATGACTTTTTATAAATTTCAGTCGCGGATCGACTCTTTCAAATGAAGATGATTTTATTGTGAACGTTTGGTCTAGCTATACGTTCAAACAACAATGTAGCTAGCGTGGTGGCGTGATATTTTTGTGGGGCTCTCGGGAACTGTAAGAAATTTTCCTCACATTTATTATCGAATTTATGCCCTTTGTAAAGATATATAAAGAACAAGGGCTTGGCTTAAGAAGTGTATTAAAATGGAAAATTTCTGCCAGCAGGTTCTTACACGCTGGTTCTATAGTATCATCACGGACTCTGCAAGTTACATCAGAAAACTTCATGTACTCTGCCTGGTGCAAAAGCTCGTTATGTTTTATGATTATACAAATAGTTTTCGAAAACTGATTGAAAAGGTACCGCCGTCTGTGACTGAAAGAAAATACGGCTTTAAAGTGTTTAGAAATGTTCCAGTTTTCATTTTCCGCCAAGTAATATGTCTTTTCCTCCTATTCGCTTTCGGTAGGATCACAAAGGATGCCGCACACTGGCTGTGGTCACCTTGAATAAAACATTTTCAATTAAAACAATCTGTTGACCTTTCCTGTCTATGTTTCTTATGCGTTCCTTATTTTTCGGATTCAAAACATGGTTAATGGAGGCCTTTAACCGTCGATGATGGCTTGCTACTGCTCCTTTCTCCTCAGTAGAGGCTCTCAGAGGGTTTTCCGAAAATAAAAGGCAAGTAATTGTAAAAACAGCGACCGGGGAATGATGGGAACAGGAAATGAAGAAGCATCCCCGTATGCTTTCTTTTCCTCTCTCCTCAGCCTCTCTCTGTTGCCAAAGAGGTCCATGCAAAGGAGAGTGCTTATTATCATGAATAACGTTTTTTTTTTTACTCTTACTAATTAAGTTTGATGTCATACAAGGTTTTAAATACGGCGAAATTGATTTCTTTTTGTCACAAACATGGATAATCACTCGGATCTTGCAGTAGATTAGACTTAACTATAACGCCAATATCTTAAAATAAAAATTGAGTTTTCGTTGTACAAGTGCCATCATGATGATAAATATTTAACACTAAATGAATATTATTACTGACAAACACCAGTGAGTAGACAATTCATTTCCCGTGGGTTTGTAAGGCGTTGAAGTCGTTCTTTCTATGTCTCTCGATCTTTAATAAATAAAAATAAACGGTGGAAAACATTAATTAACGATAATTTATGTTTTGACCATTAAAATATTTTTCCTTTACTTCTGATGATTGGATTTCACTGAGAAAAGACTGATAATACAAGGGGAAAAAAAGGGAGCCAGTCATTAATATTTTAGTACGGACGCAATGCAAACGGTAGACCCTAAAAGAATCGTAAAATGTAAAGTGCTCTTGAGATATCTGGTTTCCGGCCAATTTGCTGAGAAACAATTCTAATCCGAGTTTAATGGAACGCGAGAATCCATCACTTAGGCCCCCAAGGTGTGAGCCATTTATTAACAGACTCAGAAGTTCGATATTTGCGGCTAATATCGATGAAAGTACAATGTAATTTAGTCCACCAGTTCATTTATAGATATTGCCATGATTTTTCTCACTAAGAATTGAATGATACATAATAATTTCTATATTTCTGTTTGGAACGAAGAATAAGATGACATACATGGAGTTTTTTAGGCTGTTTAACTATAACATTGTTGTATAAGCTTATAAAACACCTTGTAAAAACGAATCTATTGATTTTGTTAAGTTGACTCCATTTCTTTTTCGTTTTGTTTGCTCGTATTATTTTTTATTCGTCGGTCTTTAAGTCTTTCTTTACTTTTTTGCCCTTCGTATGTTTTTCACCTGTCATGTTGTTTAAATTAAAAGTGTTGGTTAATTTAACAGCAACATTTAACTAAAACTGGCAATGTCGTATTAATTCATTACCTCATGCAGCGGTTGCGTTTTGTTTGCTCGTATTATTTTTTATTCGTCGGTCTTTAAGTCTTTCTTTACTTTTTTTCCCTTCGTATGTTTTTCACCTGTCATGCTGTTTAAATTAAAAGTGTTGGTTAATTTAACAGCAACATTTAATTAAAACTGGCAATGTCGTATTAATTCATTACCTCATGCTGCGGTGGCGAAAAAGCAGGAAAATTCTGTATACGGCTACAAAACTATAACGCTTTTACTGCTCTCACAACTTCTCTGACATATTTGCCGATGAATGTGTTCAACATCACTTGGAAAATCCACAATACTTGAGAATAACTGCTGTCTAGTAGGTATAAAACCTCGATTGAAATAACATGAACCAAACGCCGGCAGTTGCGAATTCCGTTTCTGTTCTGAAGGACCAAAAACTGGGATTCCCAGAATACGCTAATAGTGCATACTACTTGCCCCCAAATTTAAGGCAATGGATCAATGGTTGCAGATGGTAAGCCGCTGTGGTTCAAAATTATAACCACAAATCTGCATTTTTTTAATTTCTCTCTTCGTACAAATTGCAAAAAAAAAATTCAGAGAAAAACGCCGTAAAATAATATTGAATATATGTTCTGTTGATGAGCCTAATGTTTACAGGGCTTTTAGAGAAAACACGTTTTTGCTATTGTTTTATTCGTTTTTGTCTAAGTAATTATTTCTATTTTGTTCGTTACTGAATTTTAAAAATGGCAAGTCTGCGCATGAACCTCAAGAATTGTCTGTCAAAAAATGAAAAAATCTTCCAATCACAGAGTAGCGTAAAAATACTTATCTTAACGTTAAAAACGGGCCGTCGCGCTCGTCCCAGCTGTTCTCTGCACATAAAGCTTCGGCGTTTGTTTTCCTCAGAAAGAGGTCTAACAAACGTTTGTCCTTTGATGAGATAAAGCTCACTTCAGCTTAGTGAACTGGAGGAGGTAATGTTAAACGAAAGCAAAGAGTGTTGAAGCAATTGATCTGCTGCTGTGAGTTCAGTCGAAGGCAGCTCAAGACAAGGTAAAACCCTTCAAAAACCTTTCAGTGATTTTAAAATAACATTTTCATTACCTTCGAATTTCCCAATCCCTTCTTAATAATGGTCTGTCACTGGTATTTCTCCAACAGTTCCTGTTCGAGTATTGTTTGTCCCTGCCGTTGCCTATTCTGCATTATTATTATTATTTTTTTTAAATAGAACTTTATAGTTTCACTGTTTGCAGTAGTTAATTGAAAAAGGGGTGGTACTGAAAAGAAAATCAGGTTCAAAATTCGATCAAGATGTCAAATTGTTTTTGGGGTGTCAAATGTACTTTTGGAGTAGAGACCTAATGATAGTAAAATACAGATTCACTACGGTTATCAGTGGTCGTTCTTTCCACGCCAAACCAGTATATATTGTCGTAAAATGCTGCACTTCCAGTTTATTAACCGTAAAAGACGCAAAATTGCCCATGAAAACCAGCTTTCTGATCAATTTTCGAAGTCTACAGTGATCGATGCAAGGCTTCAAAATGCGATGGGACTGTTGTCGCTCCTCAAAGCTCTTAGCCTTCAGCTGAAGTGGGCCAAAACAGGAAACAACTATCGCTTTCTCACGGGAAAAAAGAAACCACTTTTACCTTTAAAATGACAGGTGTTTGAAATGCTGTAGTCATCTCAAAATATTAGCTTTTTTTAGTTTTACACTGCTCGATATGTGAAACTCAACAGTACTGCAGGATACATACGGAGAAATATCGTAAATGACTTTTTGTAAATTTCAGTCGCGGATCGGTTCTTTCAAATGAAGATCATTTTATTGAGAACGTTTCGTCTAGCTACGTTCAGTTAAATATTCAATAATTGTACACAAAATATTTCTGAGAACTGTCAATCATATATGCATGTTTGTCGACAATTCTCCCAACGCCTCGGGTGTTTATATCAGGCTACGCGAACACAGTACGGTTAATCAGTTCTTGTTTTACAAATAGATGCTTTCCAAAATACTGATTTTTCTTGCTTAAAATGTCAGCTTAAGCGAAGAAAAATTGACACGCCTTCTTTGTAACGATTTTCCAAGTTTCAGCCGACGAAGGAATGGCTAAATAAAGTAAACTGGTTGAGTTTTGAACTCGAAAACGTTTTCAAATTCGTGCTTGCGTGATTAGAACGCGAAAAGCAAAACATCTTGACGCCACAACCATGTCTACATACCCTCATGCAAACTTTCCTCTGGGCCAATCAGAGCGTGCGTACTATCTTGGTTATTTTATAGTAGTAAATAACGGAAAGACTTTTCAAGAATTAATTAGTATACTCATTTCTCCTGTGCTATAAAAACTTGACAGATTGACTCCAACATTTAAGAGGCACTCTCCCTAAAAGCTTTCCCCTCGATTTTGAACTCGAAAAAACTTTTGCCCTATAATTTTACCATCAACACTACTATCCTAATAACGAAATTGCAGTTAGAATGAGGAAATTGTTTATTTTACTGCCATTCCCAGCATTTCATTGCTGGACGGCCGTTAGCGGCTAAAATGTGCAAATTTTAGTCTTTGTTATACAGGTTTTTAACGATCGTTTAGAAGTACTTCGGGTCATCAAATCCTAGACTATTTGCACTTCTTCTTACTGTTCCAATACCATTTAGGCATTATCTTTCTGTAATCAGCAAATCTGGTCGTCTTTATTTCGCTAATCCAATTAAGAAAGTAAACTGCACGAAAAACTGCCCCCAAATCATCAGAAATGTCTCAACTAGACCTAAAAACATGTTTTAGTTAAAGATTAATAGCTTTTTTGTCAAGTTATGCAATAAAACTTGTCGCACAACACGATTCAGAATTGAAGGTTTCAACTCAAATTTAGGTAAATGTTCAAGTTGCGTTGCGTGACGATACCGGCTGCTGTCAAAGCAAAATCCTCAGTTATTCAGATACTTACCACTTTTAAGTAAGATATGCCTCATTTTCCCACCAAAACTATATTAAAATTCCCTTTTTCAATGATATATATTGTTCAAAAATTAGTTCAGCAAGTAAAGGATACCTTTCCAAGCATTATTTAATTTCCCACTGCCCCGAACATTCGTGTTAAGTCTGTTATGTCAAGACGGAAAAATACCCTTTCAGAACCAAACCTCTTCAAGCTTAAAATGTGGTCCAGTCTGAAAAACCTGCATTGACCAGAAGTTACTCCGATCCATCATATTATAAAACTGAACGTTAGAAGAAAAGTAAGTTTCCCACTGCTTAATTAAATATGCGTGAACAGGTCAGAAAATGTTTGACTGATATCCGGATTCCGGGATCTGGAAAATTTTTGCTTGTAGGATCCGGAATCCGGGAAAATTTTGCCTATGGAATCCGGAATCCAGGGCTTTGGAATCTAGAATAGAGATCAAGTACCCCACTAAGGAATGAAATCTAGAATCCACGTTCCACTGGAAAAGACTGGAATCCAGCACCCGGAATCCAGAATAAATGGAATGGGATCCAGAATCCAAGACTGTCTTGTATTCGCTAACGTGGGGCGATAGTACTGGACTGTGAACGGCGAGTTACTATTTTTCGTTTATTTACCTTCCACTGATCCATGATTCCAATGAAATTTCAGTTAGAAGGTTTCTTCCTTTTACTGACTGTTTCTTCCTATTAAGAGTGGTCAGCTTTTGCTTTCACGCTCCAAGAGACAGTCCGGAGTCCAACTAGGCTACCTTTGTATCGCAGACAGTTAATAAAGAAGTTGGCACACGCAAATAATAAAGTTTCAACATTAATTTCGAATCGTGCAACATCAGTGAAAGTAACAAGAAAATAAAGTGTGGAAGTTCACGCGGTTTTTCCCAACTGATAAAAGTACACGAATGTCAGGACACCATTACTTCTCACCATGAAACTGTCATCCATCGAAGTTTGAACTAAGTGAAGCAGAGCCAGTACTCTCAAAAGATGGTAATCATTGACCTTACGAAAAATTAAGTGAAGCAGGTGGTGATCTGTTTCCCCAGGAGGACTCCATACAAAAGTGACGTGGGTGCTCGTCGTTTGCAGATTTTGGTCTCACTTCGGTTGTTTGGGACGGAAAGTAACTAAATATTCTCATTCAGGTATCGCTTAGGGCTGTGCATAAAGGAATTTGCAACAAAAAAAGGCCATGATGCTGACCTCACAGAAATCTCCCTTAGGGGTCAGTTTAAGCTTGAGCCACACCCACATTGTCCTCCCTTAGGGGTTAAAATTAATTTTCGCGACGAGCAGCCCCTTCACTTTTATATGGGAGTCCTCCCGGGGATTACCCACAAATATCGGAATATAAACTCGGACGATTTTGGCGGCCAACTCGTTCTTCGCCTAGAGAACCAAGAAAGGAATATTAGGACCAAGGACAGGCATGTAACTGGATTGGAGATTGCGAAGATCGTATACCATCTATTCTATAAATTATGGGATCACGTACGTATAAAATCGTAAAATCATTTCTAATATCCTTATCACTGTCAGTGATAAGATAACGACAAAAGGGCCAATGGGTATTGTCGTAATCGTAATTTCGAGTTCAGACAATGATAAACTCAGTAGTCCACTCAATTTTTTTTGATTTAAAAATATGCGGGAAGTGAAGATCCAAACATAATGAAGTTATGGACAAAAAAAGGAAGTGGCTGTAAGTCAAATATCCTGATATTAATCACTGCTGCACTATGGCAAAAGGTTACAAAGTCAGCTAATGCACTTGCACATTTGATATCATTTATGAGCTGACGGATTTGAATATCACAAGATACACGCGTGAAACAGAAAGTGAAAAGCGCATCCTTTGCATATCTAAACCTTGTGGAGTCGAAGTTAAATGGTCAAAATCGTGATAACCTACCTTTAGGCATATTACTGAGAGTACTCATGACAATTGTTTGGTACCATGGAGAATAGAGTACCCAAGTGTGACGTCATAGAACATGAAATTTGTGAAATTATGGAATTTGTTAAGATATTCTGAAAGAACAACGTCCAAGAAATACTAGCCAAAAATTTGCAATTTGGGGCAGATTGTCTCTGAGATATTAGCCCAGTTATGCTCCGATGACTCCATACAAAATCCTTCTTAATCTTACGTGGTTCCTAATCTTATGAACCGAGCCAAATTTAGAAGGATTTGTATGGAATCGTCACAGGATAACTGGGCTAATATCTCAGAGACAATTTGCCACGAATTGCTAATTTTTGGCGAGTAGGCGTCTTGGACGTTGTTCTTTCAGAATATCTTAACAAATCCCATAATTTCCCAAATTTCATTTTTATGACGTCATCACTTCGGTACTCTATTCGCCAACAGAATTTTCTATTGAAGCCCAACGTGGACAAAAACCTTTGAATTCGAACAATCAGTAGAGGTGAGAACTGACGCGAAGTCTGAATCCGGCCTTGTCGAAGGTTTCCCCAGCATGAACATTTCTCCACGTCGAGACCCCTACACTATTTTTACGTCTTTTCTCATCTCACGTGTTGTTAGCGGTTATTACCCTGTTCTTACAGACGCTTGCATTCTACTACGTTAATGATGTAAAATTCATACATCTGAAGAACAGCTGAAGGATCTAGGATCACATTTTGAAAAATCGGCCTTTGGACCCTCCGTTTGGATCCAAATTCATATTGATATCGATTTTACTAAATTAGGCGCCACCGGATTTCGTTTTTGCGACTCCGATGCGGCGCCCATTTGATAGACCAGCCTACCGCGGACAATGTTGTTGAGCCACTCAGAGAGGATCTTATTGTTTTTATGTCTCAGCATACCGAGATGCTATGACAAAGAATATAAAGACAAAAATACTTCACAAATCTTATGAAAAAAAAAATACAGAAACAAAAACAAAAAACGAGCGAGATTACATGCGAGGAAACGAAGATATGGTACAAATTTACCTGCTAAGGATTGCTCTGGACCTTAGATTAATATATAGATTTAGCCAGGGCTAAAAGCGAAGCTCCCGTTAATAAATTGATAATTTAAATCAAACAATAAACGGCAATCAAACAATAAAAATGGCAATCATGTTCGATCACAGTAGATTAGGCCTGGAAAACAAATAGACCTATTTGTGTATTGTATTTGCATTAGCTGTTGCATCATAATGTGGCATTCACCAGTGGATAATTGGACAACCCCGAAATATAATTTTACGAAACACACGCGCCACGATAGTCCTTGGTGGCAGCCAATTTACACGTTGCATTCCTCTGTCTAAAAGAGAGGCCAAAATAAAAAATCAGGCCGGATTTTTTGTGTTCGACAAGTTTAGGTTACCAGTAAATCTTGGCGACGAATCTGGTGGCGTGTAAACCAGCCTTTTAAACATACTTTTTCTCATCACCTCTCAGGTAAACAGTACTATGAGGCCCTTTTTTTATCATACAGACCTCGGACAGAATTTGTTCTTTTTTGCCCTATTTAAACCTATAATTCTGCAATTTTTCACAATGTTGCAAGAGAATTTACACTCATTCAATATCCACGACGATCAAAGCACGCGCTTCCTTTGTACAAAAAATTATAGCATTGAATTATAAAACGTTTTCATGAAGAGAATTCTATAATGCCGGGACTTTTCAGTTAAAAAAAAATCTGGTCCTATGTGATATGCAGGGTAATAATTATGGGCTTTTAATGAAAACGATAAAAAGAATTCCCAAAATCACTTTTCGGCCAGCCGGACGGGTTCTCACTTTTGACAGACACCAAATTTGCAGTGCGATTAATAGAGTTACCATTTACGTTTCAACATGATAGAGAAATTGTTATGTTTAGGTTTTATTTTCCTTTATTTATTAAACTGTGTATGGTTTTGTTATGTGTAATCTTTAAAAGCGAGTGATATTTACGCGCGGCGTTTTGAGTATTCCTCCATGCGATGATTATGTTCGACTGGAAACAACCGGTGCAGCGATAAAAATTGCGAAAGAGGCTAGACTACTAACAATCAATAAAATAATATAATTCGGTGAAACACGTACAGAGACAATAATTTTCATTCACGAAGTGAAGTATTGAGAGTAAAGGGTCTCTGAAAATCATGAGTCAGGTAAGCAGCTTATTTATGTTTTAAGCGGGCTTCCCGGTGTTTGCTCTTTTTCAAGATGAACTCGAGGCAAGAAAATCGCTCAGAGCTTTCTGTTTACAGCCGAAATCATAACTAAATAATCGTCGGAACCTTTTCTTTGAATCTGCGGTCAAAAAATGTCTAAAGGCTTTTTAAACCTGATACTATTGTTGGTTAGATCATTGCTCGTATATAAACTTAAGCCACATAAACCGCACGCTCGACTTCAGGAAACCGAAAAAAACACATCAAAGACAATAATTGCTCAGGCTTACCAGTCGAGATGCTGCTTCTGAAGGTCATCAAGTGTTCCAGAATCGCTTGAGACTTTTCAACCCTCTTATGCCTCAAGCAAGGGCAAGTGAGTAAGCTCATTTTTGAAAACGATGCCATCCGAAATCGGATTTCCAATGACTTTGACAAGCGGTACATTTGTCAACGAAAAGCGCAATAAACAAACCAGCCATGAATTAAATTTAGAACAATCTTGATAGCAGCTGAATTTCATTTTGTACACCAAGTAGAAAAAGACAGTTTAAAACATCACAAGATGACACAAAACTCTGTCAGCGCCAGCTATCAGTAAGCAAGTTTCCATACGCTGCATAAATTTTCCGCATGAACTCACCTGTCAAATTTTGACCAATCAGAACATAAAAATTGGACGTAGAGCGTGATCAACAAGTGACAGTGAGAAAAGTCAAAAGCGATTGCCCTCCTTGCATGTAAATGTAAAAGCCGGTTGAATTTTCGCGTCCGAGGTCAGTTCGATATCAACATTTTAAAAATGCGGCTCATGAACACGACTTATTTCATATGCATTTAAAAAAAATTGAACTTGAACTTGAAATTGAGCCTGCGATCATTTGAAAAGTAGCCACTTGTCAGCGGATACCTTCAAAACACACTCGAACTTAGGGTAGGTACTTTAAGTAGGGTTAGTGGGTCAATAATTGAGCCCGCGATACGGTCAGTCGATACTGGTCAGCAGAAACACTATTTTGACAGCTGTCAATTAATCAAAACATGGATGTACAATATCAGGTTGTAGGCTCCCAAACTATGTAGAAAGTGTGAGATTAAACATTGGTATGCCTGTGGTGCGGGCGGATGGAAGGTCGGGTGGTCGGTGTACGGTCACGTGATTGCCGCATTTTCTAGGATGGATAGATTTTCTAAGCTATGGGGCTTCGAATTAAGCCCGTGATGAAATAAAATATCAGCGCAAAACTTTAAACACTACGTGACCTCAATGGATAGAAAAATGAGCCCGCGATACACTCAGGTAATGATGGTCAGCGTATACTCTAGTTTGACAGCTGTCAATTAACCTTCATTAGAATGGTGAATATTCGAATTAACAGACTACGGGTGTGAGTAAGACATATCCGTCCGGCATGTATTGGAAAATGCCAGATCGTGTACCTGAGCGAACCTGAGCCCACGATATTAGTTTTCTGATAGTGGTCTGCACATGCCCCATTTTGACAGCTGTCAATCGACCTTAATTTGGCTTGCTTGCTAATACAAGTTTAAACGGCTGTCAGCCAACTGACAGCCTTGCCCGGGGTAGTTTCGTTTTTATGTTGAATTGGTAAGTCTGACATATTATATCAGCTTATATGTAGGGGCAAACGACTGGTCTTTCATCTGAGCCCGCGAGATGGACATGTGATAATTGTCAGCGGATGTCTGATTTTGACAGCTGTCAATCTAATCGTACTCATACGGATGGCTTACATAACTAAGAGGCTAGTCAAGTTGTGCAAGATCTATTGTGACATTTGACATCGGCTTACATGAGGTGTGTGTACGAGTGGGCAGGCGTACGCTACGTCATAACCAAATTTTCTCGGATGGATAGTTTACCAAATTTTCTTACCCATGGTGCTCCGCTGCGCGCGCGAGAGCTCCGCTATAATTTCGTCCGGTTCAAATGCATCATCGCTGTCAGAATCATCACACCGCGGTGATTCCCTACACTATTTTTGAGCAGTTTTCAATCGGCGTAATTCCTGGCGCGAATCCTCACAATGTTCTTGGCAGTGACCATGCTTCCCTTGACGCCAATGACTACCATAGGATCCGGGTCATACAGAGGTGTCAGGCTGATTTTACGTTCCCGCTTACACCGTCTCCCCGACTTTAATTTTCATCACGGCTGTGTGTCTTCTTTTATCAGCATATTGCTTCATCTTCTGTTTTTGTTCACAGTCACGACAGCGAATCATCGTGTCATCCCTATATTTAGGCTGTCCCTTGACTTCAGGGAACTTTCCACGTAATTCCCTTCCAAACATGAGCCTGTTCGGGCTGACTCCAGTTGTCGCATGCTCAGTTGCTCTGTATGCCCTGATTCCCCGGTTCACTTCATCCCTCACAGGTTTGCCTTCCAAAGAGGCGATCCAAGCGGTCTTCTTTATTCTCTGCATAAACCTTTCTACATCGGTGTTGGCTTCTGCCCATCCGGGTGTCACTTTTCGGTGCTTAAACCCTCCTCTTTTGCGTATTCTTCGAATTTATGGCTATTGAAGGGCGGTCCGTTATCTGATTTGATTTCTTTTGGCACTCCATATGTGTCGTACACCCTCTTGAATGTCGGTATTGTTGCTTTCTCGCTCGTGAACCCTACGAATTCAACCACTGGGTATCTGGCATATTGACAGTAGAATACGAGGGCGAGCTCACCACTCGCCATTGGTCCGTAAAAATCCACGCTGACCTTCTCCCACGGTCCTTCCGATAGGTCTGTCATCAGTAGTGGCTCGCGATGCGTTTGCGGCGTGTTAGATTGGGAGGCGATGCAAGTGGATACGAACTTGTCACATTGTGAGTCCATTTCGGGGAACCATACATGTGCTCTCAAAAGCTGTTTTGTTCGCACGTGGCCCTGATGACCCTCGTCGCAATTTCCACCATTCTATGTCTGGGTTTTGCGGGCACAACGATCCGAACCCCTCTCAAGACAATCCCGTCTACTATGGTTAGTTCATGGAAAACGTACCGAAATTCGCGTGTCCTTGTATCATTTTTGTCTATCCAGCCTTGGTAGCCATAATGCCGTACCTCCTTAGTCGTTCTCAATTCAAACTTGGAGCACTCGTGAAGTGGGTGCCGTGATGTGTAATCTGATATGTTCTCTTTCCCAGGACGGTACTTTACTACGAATCATAGTCCATCATACGGTTGACGATCCTTTGGACCCGGATGGAGGTTGTGTGGATGGGTTTGTTGAACATACTTTGCAGAGGCTTGTGGTCAGTCACGATCTTAAAGGGTCTTCCATACAGGAACAGGTGAAATTTCTTGCACCCAAAATCACCTGCTAAAGCTTCTAATTCAATCTGGCTATATCGTTTTTCCGGGTCGGTAAGGCTCCGACTGGCATATTGCACCACTCTCCAGCATTGTTCTCCAGGCTTTCTGTGCGTAAGTGTTGCGGCCAAACCCACAGGGCACCCATCAATATGAAGCTCGTGCTCCGCCTGGGGATCAACTTATGCTTGGACTGTGTCGTTACTGAGCATGTTCTTAAGTTCTTCGAATGCTTCAGAGTGTTCCGGTTTCCATTCGAATTTTCCGGTCACTAGCTCAACCAGTTTGCACGCCGCTTTCTGATACTGTATGGCTTCCATGAATCGCGAACTAAATCTAACCGTACAGACGAATGAGTTAAGTTGGGCTGCATTTCTAGGGCGTCCCGCAGATTTAATGGCTTTCACTTTGCATGGGTCTGGAGATACTCCATCTTTAGAGAACATTAAGCCATAGTGGACCACGCGATCTTTTCTGAATTCACATTTTGCTCTGTTGAATGTGACATTCTTTTCGCGGCTTCTCTCGAGCAATGCTACCAGGTTTGACTCGTGTTCTTTTTTGTCACGCCCATGCAAAATGATGTCATCACTTATGTTTAAAACTCCCTTCAGGTCGTGCGTCAATTCCTCTCTGATCGTCTCTTGAAATATC
The DNA here is from genome assembly GCF_958299795.1 of Porites lutea. Taxonomy (NCBI): domain Eukaryota; kingdom Metazoa; phylum Cnidaria; class Anthozoa; order Scleractinia; family Poritidae; genus Porites; species Porites lutea. The sequence goes on from NC_133202.1 coordinate 52,703,113, forward strand.
TCTGTAGCTGACCTTATACCATAGTTGAGCCTTTTATATCTGTACGAGCCAATGGGAGTTGAAAAGGTCGTTACGTTCCGCGAACTCTCTTTGAGTTCAAGTTGGTGGTATCCTTTGCTCATATCCAGGTGGGAAAACACCGTTGACCCGCTCAGCTCATTGACCACGTTGTTTATTGTGGGCTGCTGGGTGTGCCTGCGGGGTATTGCCTGATTTGCCACGCGCATGTCCACGTTCAGACGTATCTGGCTCTGATCTTTCTTGGGCGGTGACACCCATCCCGTAGGTTCGTTGACTTTTTCAATAATGTCTTGTTCCATAAGATGCTTTATTTCTTCTTCCATCTTCTAGCGTACGCTGAACGGTTGCCGGCGTGGTGGCTGTGCAATCGGCTTAAAATCGGGGTCTACATTCAAATCGACCTGGATTCCCTTTAGCTTTCCAATTCCTTGAAAACGGTCCTTGTATTTCTCTAGCACTTCATTCAGGTTGTCTGTCCCTTCTGACTGGTTGCTTTCTGTTGCAATTGAATTGGTCACTAGAATCATTCCGAGGTCTCTCGTATCATTGTACCCGAGCAACCGTTCGGTGCGGGTGTCTCCTTTTATTAGCTGCCACGTGATCACTTTCATTTTTGTCTTAGATTCCGTAAGCGCTTCAAAACAACCCAGAACAGGCAGGGTGTGTGCTTTTGAAGCTGCCCCGTATGGTTTTATTTGGCATCTTGACTTTCTAACCTTTAGTCTTTTATCTAGGCCGTATTTCTCGAACCTTACCTCATCCATAGCGTTGACCGTAGCACCGCTGTCAGGTAGTACCGTAATGTCAACGCCGCTAATAAGCACTGTTTTTAGGGGCCTATTGTGTGCCTGTCCCACGGGGTTCACCTCTTGCAGCGTGCACGTGGACTCTTCATCACTGCTGTCAGACGATGTGTCACTTATTTGCTCGCCTCCTTGGGCTAATTTAATTTCTTGCTTGTCTTTGCAACACTTTGCAAAATGGTTTCTTTTGCCACATCGCGTACACTGTTTTCCAAAAGCCGGGCATTTTCTTTGTCCACCTTGGTGTAGCCAATGTTTCCGGCAATTAAAACACAGTTTTTCTTTACTTTTGTCGACAGTGGTTTTATTGATTTCTTGCTTGACAGTCACTTCGGTCATCGTTTGGTTTTCTACTCTTGTAGCGTGTTGATCCGCGCTCTCAAGACCACGAGCGTATTTGAGAGCTTCAGCTAGCGTTAGTTAGTCTTGCAAAAGCTTTCTTCTCACTCTCTTTGAATTGCCTTTCGTTATCATGGCCATTAATATCTCTGTGTCCAACCACCCTGCCGGAAAATCACAGTGTTCGCCTTCTGCTTTTAGCCTAGCGATGAACAAGTCCCAGGTTTCATCTTTTCCCTGTATAGTGCAACGAAATTTGTGTATATTGAACAGCCGGTTTTGCGATTCTTTGAACTTGTTCAGTAGTGCGGTGATAGCTCCGTCCAAATACGTTCCCGTATCGTCAAGCTGTTCGAATATATCTAGCGTGGCTTCGCCTATCGAATCTAGGAATAATGATCGTTGTTGGTGCTTGTCTGTGATGTTGTAGGCTTTCAAGTGGTTGTCCTTGAACCGCTTAGCATATTTTGAGAAGCGCGAGTATACCGTTTCGGGGTCATTCCGAACGTAGCCTGCGAAAACATCCGTTTCTCCTCGCTCTTCGCTGTCGGGGACGTTTAGCGAGGAGGAACGTCTGCGACTTAGCGGCAGAAATTCCATACTGATGACGCAATCCAATGTTTACATAATAAATCCAGCAGTCATGGGGTTCCAAATACAAATTTGTCCAATTTTACGTGTCTTCTGGTCGATTTTGGTAGTGTTGTCTTCATCTGCTAACGAGCTCCAGCAAAACTCAAATGCTTCTTCTAGAGAAGACTATATTCCATAATTATTGACTGTTTAGTTAGAGATTCTTCGCGTTTACATTTGACCTTTGTGGCCTTTTGTCTTTTGTCTGTCATTCGTAAACAATTGCTAAAACAATGTAACTACTTCGTCGACCAATCAGCGCTTCTGACCGGATTTCGGACAGATTTTACGTCATCAGTATGGAATTTCTGTCGCTAAGTCGCAGACGTTCCTCCGCGCGAAACGTCCCCATCGGCGAAGAGCGAGGAGAAACGGATGTTTTCGCAGGCTATTCCAAACGTCGAATTCGGGAAATTGTTTGCATCCAATGTTTACCGCCATTCCACTTTTACCTCGTCGCCAATTTAATGTCGGGCTTACATCGTATATGTTTCACAATCGATTCGTAAAGCTACTGCTCGCGTCCGTTACTTCCTACGTTCTGATACAACATAGTATTTTCTAAAATAACAACACCTAATATGCATACTATTAGTGTCACTAGGCGTGTCACGCATGCGGTCACGCCATTACAACGCCCAGCTTTACTGCTCATTCAAGCTTCATGATCAAGCGGCTTCAGTGCAAGCAATTGAGTCTTGTTTGATGCATGGATGCTTGCAAGCATGTTAAGGCTGAACAGGGATAAAACTGAGCTCCTAGTGATTGGACCAAAGCACAAAGTCAACCCACCTATTAAGGGTATTCATGTGGCTGGTGAATACATTGAAGTCTCTAGTAATGCTAGAAATAAAGGTGTAATTTTTGATGCCCATGTCAACTTAGAGAAGCATGTTATAAAGACCTGCAAAACGGCCTTCTATCATTTACGAAATATAGCAAAGATAAGAAACTGTCTCTTTCAGGGCGCCAAAATATGTAGCACTGATCTCTTTCAGCCCTATACTCCGACGAGGCAATTACGATCTTCTTCAAAATGTCTGCTTGTAACACCAAAGTCTAATCTCAAGTTTTACGGTGACTGATCTTTTCAAGTTGCTGCGCCCAGGCTCTAGAACTCCCTAACCGATGACATAAGATCAATCCAGAACCTTAGAATAAGATTAAAACACTACTTTTTAGAGAGGCTTTTATTAGTTAGTTGACTACTCTTTTTTCTTTTATTGTATATTTTTCCTTAGTTAATCTTAGCAAGTCGAATGTGTCTTATTTTTTAGAAATTAATATCTAAAACTGTTATATATTTTCTTTAATAACTCAAATATATACATTTTTTATTTCTTAGAATTACGATTATAGTAAAGCGCCATTGAGCTCCGGGAAATAGCGCTACATAAATTTTTCTATTATATGGCTGAGTCTGTTTTCGCCATGCGATTGGTCAATTTGCGGTCCGTAACTTGCTATACGGACCAAAATTTCAAAGAAAATGCTCATTTCGGAGCTCTAAATCTCTTCACCTCGGAAAAAAAGGTTGAAATTAAGTTACAAGACGTCTATCAACATTGAGGACTTAGATTTGACTTTGTCCCTTAACATTTTAAACTGTGTGTTTATTGTGAACGACGGCGATGAAAAAACTAACTCGTAATCTTATCGAAGAGGATTCTAGTCAGTGTTTGAAAATTTTGTCGTAGTACACAGTTAAGAAGAGGAAAATCGACTGGCAGATTCGAGATGTTTTGCCTAAGAGAAAATGAGTAATTACTTCGACAAATATGATAACAAACGTGCCTGCACCCGATCATCTTGACGAGCTTCTTTGTCATTTACAGTGTTTTTCCAAAGACCAACGAAAGAAAGATAGAAGCCACTCCGAGCCAGACACAATGTCCAGTTTTCAAAAGAATCCAGCGTCGCATTGGCGAGTGAATTTTTACAGTGCCCTTAGTTTTGACCGAATATACTTAAACTATGTCTGTAAACCCTGAGGACTGGAATGTTTACTTTGCCTTTCCAGATTTTAACCTAGCTTTGTTTGAACGAGAACGAAACTGATGTAAAAAGTGAATCGTAACCTTTCCGTGGAAGAAAATATGGTCCGTGTTTGAAAATGTTAACGCAGATCACGCTTGAAGACGAGAATGAACTGGCAAAAATTTGAGAGGTTTTCACAAAAAAATTAACAAGTGAATCTTCGTCAATGGCAATAAACTTACCTTGAAAAGCTTCTTTGCCTTTTGCACTGTTTTTTTTTTGAGAACCAACGGAGGAAAGATAGAAACGACTTCGAGAAAGACACAGTGCCCGGTTTCCAAAATACTCCAGCGTTACATTAAAGAGCTAAAACTTACAGGGCTCTTAGTTTTGACCAAAGAAACTTTTTCAACATGGTGAATTTGTTTTCTCGGAAACCCTTTGTTGTGTGCTATTATTTTCGTGAGCCAATAAAAACTTTCTTTCTTGAGGCCTGTCAAATGACTGTCAAATCGCGCGTCCTGCACTTGTTTCCGGTCCCTGAAACTGGAAGAAGCGGCATATAATAATCATCTTCTTAGCCTCGTTTTTTCGGTCCTTACTGTAAATTACGGATCCTAGTTCTTTCCATCGATTTATGGCCCGCGCGTTTCGAGGCCGCCTCGAAGTAGAAGTACTTACGGTAAGAAATCGCTGCTAATTTCAGATGCATTTCCCTAAAATCAAATCAGTTCCTCCTACCCTTGCTCTTTTTATAAAATAGTTAACCTTTTAAACATTTCTTATCGTCGTGATTTTTTAGTTTCTTAACCGTTATCCTCAATATGTAAAGATATATTTCTGCTGAAAAAAGAATACGAGACCGCGTTTGATCAGTCGAGCGGGCTAATGATTTTCTTCCTGCTGCGGTCACTCTAATTAAAGCTTAATAAACATGTGGGGTTTCTTGGTCACGTCTAGATTGTGAATTAAATTGAATATTTGATTGGCATCGTCGTCGTGTACTGTTAAAAGTAACAGGTGCAGGAGAACTTTTCTTTTTTCAATCCCAAAACATGAAAAAAATCATTGTAAAAATCCAATAAGGTAATTAAAATACTATAAAGGTATATTATGGGAGATGTTATAACATACATACATACATACATACATGTTTTTTATTTGGAGTCGCATATGACAATATGGCCGCAATATGACAATTTTGGAGGGGAGGGGGGAGTACAACGTGTTGATTGTGCCAAGTTCACCCTTACTGTGTCCTATAATGGTAATGCAATCATAAAAGATATGTAGAGATAAAATACGCAAAAAATGAATAACAAATGAAATGATGAATAATGAATAATGAACCACAAATGTTGTCAAAACGAGCAAGGCTCGCAACATTTGCTATATAGGTCACTATTGTAGACTATTTGAATTTGCTTATTGCAGCAGCGTAAATGGAACACAATCAAACTACGAACTTCAAAACCATTCCTAACTTTTTCTTCAGTCGCTGAACAAACTGGCCGTTGTCGAGAAGTTATTTTGGTAGTCGACCACGCACTGTAGTGGATGTTGCTATTGTAAAGAAGTTTAAACAAGAGTTAATGAATGGGCTACCAGCCGGGACAAAATAAAGAGACCGCGCACTCTGAGGGTTTTTTGTCTCTGTGAGTTACTCGTAACCAAATCTCAAAGGGTACCACTGGAATATAAGGAGCAAGAAACATCAAATTCAAGATCTTACCTTCGATTATTAATGCCAGCTTATCGGATTTCACTGGGTTTTTCGCGCTGAAAATCAGCCAAAACTCGCAATTTTGGTATGGATTTTCACGTGCGCAGACTTTCACGGAAAGATTAAAACCAATGTTTGTAAAAATTGCGAATGGTACCACCTGATATGTTGACAATCGTTCGTCTGTCTTTAAAACCAACACAGTCTTTTAAACCAAGGAATGTGAAAAAAAAAAAAAACTTTTTTTTCGTTTTCCTTTGAATTTGACCTGAACCCATGAGGGGTAGACAGCGCGAAAAAAATTTCCAGAAAACGTCTTTGGAAGCCAAACAAATTTCTCCCCGAGCTCGGCCGACATCTTTTCTATTTTCAAACTTGTTTCCAGTACTTTATGACCGGTTTGTTGTTTTTACCTCGTGTATGCTTCATTTAATTTAGAAGTGTCTCGCGTAAGAGGATGAGCGTAAAGTTGTTTCAACCTTATGTTACGTTTATTCAACCTTTAAGCCAAGTGCGTAAATCTTTACCAACCTCGGCGTACCTTGGAAAGTTGCCGTAAATGAGTTAGTTGTGTTTTTATTAGGTAAAGTTTAATTTTTCCTAAATTTCAGTTTTCATGCCATTTAACCTCACTGTCGAAAGTCGACATAGTTTTGGCTAACTGATATCGTTAAGAATCAGAGTTCGTATATTTCTTGACACACCGCAGAAGACGTGTCCGGGCCACGATTTGTCCTGATTTTTTACGACAGAAGTATCAGACACGGACACTCTCTGAAACGCCGCGTTTCATGACACCTCGCGTGTCGGTATACGATTTGCTAAGTGCCATGGAGTATCGTGGCCCTATAAATTCCACTAAATTACTTTTTTCACGTAGTGTGTAGGTTCGACTGTATATTTACATAAGAGGATTTTAAATGTAAATGTAACACTGTGATCCATCCTTTTTTGGATGATCAGTTGGAGGTGTAGTTCTTGGCAGAACAACTACAACGAAATAAAAGCCTGGACGCAATCTTGCAATAAAACCATGTTTGTGCACTGATCAGCACATAAACGAAAGGCTTATAAAAACTAGTGTCTTAAAAAGGTTTGGTGCACAGTAAGGAAATATGTAGCTCAAAATTTCTCTGAACTAAACTTACAATTGGTCCGTTACGCATACGCAATGTTTATATCAAATTGTTTCCAGGAAGGCAACTTGGGCTGGTTAAAATTTACGTCTCTCATCGGTGTCAGGTGTGATGATCATCTCTCTTGGTCGTAGGCCGGGGGAGGGGCACTCCATTATAATTGATGACCTATACTGAGAAGCTTCGTCCGAAAGGGGTACCTTTTTCAGGCTTCAGGTATATGAAAGAGTAACAACACACGAGTTCAAGCACGTGTAAGAGGGCTGGAATCTATGATTTATATATTTTAAAGGTCCTTTCCTTTTCTGTCAAAAATGGTATATAAAAGGCCTAAGGGGTTGAACCTTGGGGCGGAGCCTCTCCGTATAAAACTGTGTTAATGTAATTACTCAAGATTCTTCTGCAGACACTCTCTTGGTATTAATGGCAAAGCCCTGCGCTGGTTCAAGTCCTACCTTGGGAATCGTAAACAAAATGTCAATGTGAAGGGGACAACATCGTGTAGCAAGGACTTGCGATGTGGCGTGCCCCAAGGATCTCTGCTGGGGCCTATATTGTATGTATTGTACACGTCCCCGCTTGGCGACATTAGGGACCTTAAGCAAAGACGTTTTTGAGCGACGCACGTCAACCGGAAGTGAGGCCTTCTCCCTTTTTATATGCCTTGACGCTAACAAACTTGTATTGCTGAGTTTCTTTTCTCTTTTAAAGACGATTTACCCGAGAGTTTCAACCAAACCGCTCCCCAATGATGCAAAAAGTCCACTTCCGGTTGACGTCCGTCGCTCAAAAACGCTGTTGCTTAAGCTCCCTATTGTCATAAGTCATGGCCTATTATGTCATTTCTACGCTGATGACACCCAGCCTTACTGCTCATTCAAGCGTCATGATCAAGCGGCTTCAGGGCAAACAATTGAGTCTTGCTTAAATGATATTGATGCATGGTTGCTTGCAAGCATGTTCAAGCTGAACAGGGATAAAACTGAGCTCCTAGTGATTGGACCAAAGCACAAAGTCAACCCACCTATTAAGGGTATTCATGTGGCTGGTGAATACATTGAAGTCTCTAATAATGCTAGAAATATAGGTGTAATTTTTGATTCCCATGTCAACTTAGAGAAACATATCACGAACACCTGCAAAACGGCCTTCTATCATTTACAAAATATAGCAAAGATAAGAAACTGCCTCTCTCAGGATAATACTGAGACACTTGTTCATGCATTTATTTCATCTGAGTTGGATTTCTGTAATGCTCTTCTATATGGCTTACCCCAATGGGTTATTGATAAGCTATAGTATGTACAAAACTGCATGCGCTGCTCGACTGGTGACTAGAACTCGAAGCTCAGAACATATAACACCAGTTCTTCGTAGAGTACACTGGCTACCAGTCAGACAATGAATTACGTACAAAATACTACTTCTTACGTACAAAGCACTGAATGGCATGGCGCCAAAATATATAGCACTGATCTCCTTCAGCCCTATACTCCGACCAGGCAATTACGATCTTCTTCAAAAAATCTGCTTGTAACACAAAAGTATAATCTCACGTTTTACGGTGACAGATCTTTTCAAGTTGCTGCAGCCAGGCTCTAGAACTCCCTAACCGATAACTTAAGATCAATCCAGAACCTTGATGGTTTTAAGAATAAGATTAAAATACTACTTTTTAGAGGCTTTTATTAGTTAGTTGACTACCCTTTTTTTCTTTTATTGTATATATTTTCCTTAGTTAATCTTAGCAAGTCGAATGTATCATATTTTTGAAAAATCAATTTCTACAACTGTTACATATTTTCTTTAATAACTCAAATATATTTTTTCTATTTTTGAGCATTACGATTATTGTAAAGCGCCATTGAGCTCACGGAAATGGCGCTATATAAATTCTTGTATTGTTATATTATTATTGTACTCCCTGCCCGCTCCTAGGACTGTGATCTGTATGCAGCACTTCGTGTCTTAGGGTGTGGCAAAGGCGGGGAAAATCAAAGCCAGTGTTGTATTCAACATCTATTTGACAGCCGTTAAAGTAGGGTTGACTGTACTCAACTCCATTCAAAAATGTTTAAAATTCTTTAGTTACAATTTTTTGAACGAAAATTATACTTGGGTAACTTAAATTCGGCTTTACATAATTTTTCTTATGCTGGTCAGTACTATAAATAATCTGTTGTACTGTTTTTACTGTATCTATTTTTCTTTGTCATGACATACAATTGTACTAAGGAGCGTAATATTAGTCTGCCTAAATGTGCCCCTCTCCTACTTAGTATTATTTCATTTTCTGTAATTAATAGTGTTTGCAATTAATGCTAATTGGAGGAAAAATACGAATACAAATACAAATACGTGATTTTTCCAGGTTACCTAGACAACCATTCACTGTAAAGGCAGTGTGCAGCTACGTCCTTCCCTCAGAAAAAAAGGGCTGCAAGGCAATGGCTACCAACAGCAGTGGAATTGCTCGTTTAATTCCAAAATCACAGTGCATTCCATGGATTATTGTGCTCATTATGGAGTCTCTCTCGGTAGTCATCTTAAATCTCTTGATTGTCATTGTATTTGCGAAACTTCGACAACTCCAGCGTCGTGGTACATACTTACTAATTCGGAATCTGGCGATAGTCGATCTCTTGGCTGGAGGAATATCAGGCCCTTTGCAAATTGAAAGGATTAATTTGGAGGACTGTGATATATGGGAACTGGATGAGACGGCTTACAGATTTGACTGGAAATTATGTTTAAAATTTGCTCTGCTTCATTTATTTCACTTTGCCTCCATTGCCAACCTAGTTGCTATTTCTTTAGAGAGAATGCACGCAACATTATGCCCTTCAAGGCATCTTTTCTTGAAAAAATGGGTTTATCTATTTATTATAGTTGTCATTTGGGTAACGGCCGCCATCAGAGAGGCTATTCAGATTGCACTGATGACACATGGACATCCTGAATTAGAAATGATACTTAATTCTACCTTATATACACCGTTTTACGTAATTGCTGTTGCTCTCATTTGCATTTCATACATTTCCATTTTTGTCAAGATTCGACGCAGTCCGCTCCCCCACCCCCAAAGAAATGGAGTGATCAACAGCGAACGACGCATAACTTCCACCCTCTTCATTGTTACGGTTGTATCCCTTTTGGCGTTGCTACCAGTTATGATATATTTGTTTGTGACCACTTTTATCCATCCTTTACGGCCATACTTTCACGCAAGAATGATAGTTTTAGTGTTTTTCTTCGGCAATTCGTTAGCAAATCCTATCATATACGCCATGAAGATGCAGGGAGTCCGCGCAGGCCTGGTAGAATTATTTAGCAGGTCTACAAACCACGACAACGCAGCCACTTTTCCACTTCGACGTAACTAAAGCGACCCAGTATCTGGTCCATACATTTTCCCTTGTGATTGCCGCTTTCAAGTGGTGGATGCCATAATACTCAACGTAAAAAAGCTTTCTGTCATGAATAGGAGTCGTCTCGTATTAGCGTACAGTAAATGAAAAAATAAAATTACAATAGGGCATAAAAAAAAACAAGCACTCTCTTCAAACAGGATAAGAAAGGACGTCTAATTTAAGCCGTAGTTCAGTTTACATTTATGTTCGGGAAAGGGCCTGTCGTCAGTTGCCTATTAAAAGTGGGAATTGGAGCAAATCGGTGTCAGAGTGTTTTGGTAAGAGAAACTGTGATTCGATTCAGTTTCGAAAATTCAGTGTCTCAAATCCAGTTAGAAATGGCAACGTCGACCTGTTTACTTAACGAAAAATGTCATTTAAAGTTTGACTCAGTATTACTCACCGGATGAATCCATTATGGCCCTTAATAAAAATGATTGGTCAACACTTATATGCAATAAACTGGCGCAGCCGGTCTAGCAAACATTTGTCTTTTGTGCCCTAATTGAAACGCAAGTAACATCTGACACGTAGAAGACTAGAGTTGTGTCTTGTCCGCTCGTCAATAGCGTAACGTTACAATGTCCGTATTCACACTAGAGACGGGTTATCCATTGGATAATTTGCGTCAGATAGATAATAGGTCTCAATTGAAAAATGGAACGGTCTTAATTTTGGATGGACAATCCGCCTGACTTTAGTCATCTGTTTTTTCGTCAGTTTTGACGGATCTTGAACATCAGGGGCATATGGATCATCCGTTTCTAGTGTGAAGACGGCCAATTTTAGCGGTCAACAAACGAAAGTACCTTTTTTCCATCCAACCGTCCGAAAGGAGCTCTTGGATTTTCCTCTGATAAACGCCCTTAAAGAAGACTTTTTGAGGCGAACTGTTATCTTCTTTGAGGACTGTCGTTTCAAGCAAGATTGCGGCTAAGTTCGCGTGTCAAATATTTATTTTTCATAAATATTTTATGAAACACCTCAGCACAGTTGGCCCCGTAATAACTTCAGCCTTTGGTGCTGGCAATAGGAGTCCTATTCCAAATAATCGAAGCACTGTCAACAGCGATTGATATCGTGACTTGACTTGACATGGCATGCCGGTGGTGCCAGCTTGAAGGAAGCTGCAGTGGCGCTCGATTGCGTCCTCTTAACCTTTTCGAAAGAATCTTGAAAGAATCGTTCATGACCCGAGCATGGATAAACAGCGCACGCAGTGAAGGTTTAGTCGCACTTTCTTGGAGATTAGATAAAAAAAAGACACTCTTAAAGTGTTAACTTGAGGTTGCTTGGAGATTAGATTAGAAATGAAGAGGAGATAAATTCTTAAGGAGCCAGAGTGCAGCCAGACATAGGTTACACAGTAATTTGCTAGCAAATTGTTTTCGCAATTTTAGCAAAAAAGATTTAAAGAAAACTGCTATCAGAAAAGTATAGAAGAAAATAATAGCAAATTTCGCAAATGAAGATGATTTTATTGTGAACGTTTCGTCTAACTAAGTTCAGTTAAATATTCAATAATTGTACACAGAGCCCCCTAAAAACTATTTCTGAAAACTGTCTTTCAAACAGTAGAATCTATTGTTAATATCATTGCAGTTATTGTTATAATAAAATAGTCACAATAACAGAATCGATATTCGCCTAGCCATATCCTTTAGACGCTTAGAGCAATTCAAAAAAGCGTAGGCAAACTAAACTGCTTTAACTAAGTAAGCGACTGCTAGTGTAACTCCATTACTATATATTTCTTTAATCTATTCTGATCTGTTTAGCGACTCCCATTCTTCTGTTAGATCAGCGATTTCTTTAATCTTTCTCCTTTTGTTTTTCATTGTCAAAAATGTAGAATTTATTGCATAAGTATTACAAGTATTTTTTCTTTCGCTTCATTGTCAAAGTATTTAAAATTTACTCTTATTATACTATTTACTGTTTGTAACAGTCGTTGTAGTTATCCCTAAATATCAATTAAAAAAATGATAATAATAATGATGAAAAATAACTGATATGGTGTTTACGTGCTACGTTCATCTTAGCGCCAAATTATAAGCGCAACTGGATTTATCAATGTACGACAGTGCACCAGGATTTGGAACTCTTAAAAGCACCTTCAAACTTTCGGAAGTATTCTCACATGACTGGTCAAAAATTTATTTCTTAGGAAGTCGTTGGAACCGATTTTGTGGACCTGTGTTTCCACTGGCGAGGGACAGTTTGCTTTTTTCTGAAGCACGAATGAAGTCGACGTACGTTTTCATTATAGTCTCAATCGCTATTGCTAAAAGTAATTCATGGAGGTTTTCTTCAAAGGGTAAAAATGATAGGAACCATTTTACGATTTATTCAGTTTTCAGTGTTTACAAGGACTTTGGCTTTTCTTCCCTTTGGGCATTTTTCTTGCAAGGTGTAACTACAAACATGAAAGTGATCAAAACGTAGAGGGACCCAACCCAAGCCATTTCCCTTAGGGGAGCTTTGGGGAAAAGGTTCTATGTACCCCCACCTAATATATGAATTATAGTGTCATTTCTCTCCCATTTAAAATATGGTACTTTTTATTTGCAACGAACACGAACCCTTTTTAACGAGATCTAACGTGCTAATAGGTGTCAGGCGTGCTTAAATAAACTTGATTTATTGTTTGATTGGTTGTCAACTTTCTGGCCCTTAATTAACATAACGAGCTACAAAATATAGGATTGGAAATCGAACCCTATTCAAGAAAAAGCCGTGCTTATCAACAACCCTGGAGATCGTGAACACCGGAAAACATTGCTAACAAATCAACCTGGCTAGGAATACTGTATTGTGAACTACTTTTAATATTTATTTTCGTTCATCATAGACAAGAAAATTTGGCGAAACTGATGAAGTTAAACCAAGAACTTTTTTTTTCAAAATTCACACTTTTTGACCTTAAATACCTACATATACTTTATTGGAGCTTCCTAAACATTCCTGAAAATTGAGATACAAAGATAATAAATAATGAATAAATTAAAAAACAACAGAACCAAAAACGACAATGTAGAATGGCGACGAGATATTTTTGAAGGGCTCTCAAGAACTGTAAGAAATTTTCCTTACATTTATTATCGAATTTATGCCCCTTGTAAAGATAAATAAAAGGTCGCCGGGTAAGAACGTCATTAACTTTTTTATTGTGAGTTTCTTTCAAAAACACGCAATGATTTCTCAGAGGTAGCCCAGCCAAATGAGGGTCGGCACTTAAGATTTGCTTGGCGAAACAAAGATTGTTTCTGTAACCTATGAAAGGATTTAAATTAAAATTGGCTATCCACGCTTAAGCTGTGTTCCTCTCTTACTGTGTGGTGCCCAAGCCGATTTGTGGCCGTGGATTTTACAAACTGCAATCGGTTTGTTCTCTCTGATGAGAGTATGAATCCTTTCTGAGAGAACAAACCAGTTACAATAAAACCTATTTAATAAATCGTCTTAGGAACCACACAGGAAGAGAGAAACACACAAACAAAGCGAGGTAGGCCATTTCTCTTAATTCTTTTTTTTTTTTATCCTCTGACATTCGTAGGTTACAGCATGGTTAGTGGTTTCGTTTTCTCGATAAAAATCATTATAGAGTGTAAAACGGACATTAAGGGGACAAGCAGATCATTTTTGGCATTGAAATGAATGGGTTTTTGACAATAGTAGCTTCTAAGTCTCTTTTTATTATAATTTAGAAGTAATTGAAATTTATGATTCTCTTAAGAGGAAATATACCTGCGGGCACTCTTAAAATTATATTAAACTTTAGTTAGCTTTCTTTTACACGTACATTAAAAAAATTACGTCAAGTACGAATGCCAATTTATATAATCCTGGTTTGATGGGTGACATTTGTAAATAATGGAAAGTCTTTCCAAGACTTAATTAGTATATTCCGAGTTTCTCCTGCGCTTAAACGTAAGCAGTCAAACATGACATATTGACTACAGCATTTAATCTTTAAACCAGTATTAAAGGGACAGTGTCCTGGTTATGCGCACGCGCGGGCGTCATCTGCTTTTTCTTCAAAAGACGATAGAACTATTGACTCCACAAGATTTCCTTCCGGACTGCACCGCCGACTGAGATTTGTTGTTTATTTCTCAAGTAATATTTTTGATTTCGAAGAAGTTTTTTGTCTTATTTAAAATTTGGCTCGCGGCACGAAGACTGACCTGAAGCAAAATTTCAGACCCATTCTTCTCATTTCGATTCTGCTATTACGTAAAGTCCTAATAGCATTAAGACTCTCGATTTGGTTACGTATTATTTTCTTTTCATATGTTCCGCCCCGAATAAACTAGTAGAATCACAGGTAACTTTGATATTTTAATTTTTAACTCCCTTTCAGTTCTCTTTCAATTAAGCCATTTTCAAATATATTGTAGTAATAAGTTTTATCTTAGTAATGCGGGTATTAGGGATACAATGTAAGTGGATACAGACGACATTACATACTTCTCGACTCAGTATAACATTGTTATTTTACCAATCTAAGGTGTCATTTTTCTTTTCTACGGCCTGTGGACTGACGAAGGCCCAGAGGTAACGTTGGTGTGAAACTTGACTGGTTCCAGACGTTCGTAGCCTGCGAACCGCAGACGTATTTCCTGGCTAAGAAGTTCGTGGAGACCAAAACGTTTTATCAACGTTTTGAAAAGGAAATTGTGTTAACTCGAGGCCGCCTCGAAGTAGAAGTACTTACGGTAAGAAATCGCTGCTAATTTCAGATGCATTTCCCTAAAATCAAATCAGTTCCTCCTACCCTTGCTCTTTTTATAAAATTGTTAACCTCTTAAACATCTCTTATCGTCGTGATTTTTTAGTTTTTAACCGTTATCCTCAATATGTAAAGATATATTTCTGTTGAAAAAAGAATACGAGACCGCGTTTGATCAGTCGAGCGGGCTAATGATTTTCTTCCTGCTGCGGTCACTATAGTTAAAGCTTAATAAACATGTGGGGTTTCTTGGTCACGTCTAGATTGTGAATTAAATTGAATATTTGATTGGCATCGTCGTCGTATACTGTTAAAAGTAACAGGTGCAGGAGAACTTTTCTTTTTTCAATCCCAAAACATGAAAAAAATCATTGTAAAAATCCAATAAGGTAATTAAAATACTATAAAGGTATATTATGGGAGATGTTATAACATACATACATACATACATGTTTTTTTATTTGGAGTCGAATATGACAATATGGCCGCAATATGACAATTTTGGAGGGGAGGGGGGAGTACAACGTGTTGATTGTGCCAAGTTCACCCTTACTGTGTCCTATAATGGTAATGCAATCATTAAAGATATGTAGAGATAAAATACGCAAAAAATGAATAACAAATGAAATGATGAAAAATGAATAATGAACCACAAATGTTATCAAAACGAGCAAGGCTCGCAACATTTGCTATATAGGTCACTATTGTAGACTATTTGAATTTGCTTATTGCAGCAGCATAAATGGAACACAATAAAAATACGATTGCCGCGATTAATCATCAACGCGCCATACGGATCAAACTTCAAAACCATTCCTAACTTTTTCTTCAGTCGCTGAACAAACTGGCCATTGTCGAAAAGTTATTTTGGTAGTCGAGCACGCACTGTAGTGGCCGTTGCTATTGTAAAGAAGTTTAAACAAGAGTTAATGAATGGGCTACCAGCCGGGACAAAATAAAGAGGGCGCGCACTCTGAGGGTTTTTTGTCTCCATGAGTTACTCGTAACCAATTCTCAAAGGGTACCACTGGAATATAAAGAGCAAGAAACATCAAATTCAAGATCTTACCTTCGATTATTAATGCCAGCTTATCGGATTTCACTGGGTTTTTTGCGCTGAAAACCAGCCAAAAACTCGCAATTTTTGTATGGATTTTCACGTGCGCAGACTTTCACGGAAAGATTAAAACCAAAGTTTGTAAAAATTGCGAATGGTACCACCTGATATCGTGACAATCGTTCGTCTGTCTTTAAAACCAACACAGTCTTTTAAACCAAGGAATGTGAAAAAAAAAAAACTCTTTTTTCGTTTTCCTTTGAATTTGACCTGAACCCATGAGGGGTAGACAGCGTGAAAAAAATTTCCAGAAAACGTCTTTGAAAGCCAAACAAATTTCTCCCCGAGCTCGGCCGACATCTTTTCTATTTTCAAACTTTTTTCCAGTACTTTATGACCGGTTTGTTGTTTTTACTTCGTGTATGCTTCATTTAATTTAGAAGTGTCTCGCGTAAGAGGATGAGCGTAAAGTTGTTTCAACCTTTTGATACGTTTATTCAACCTTTAAGCCAAGTGCGTAAATCTTTACCAACCTCGGCGTACCTTGGAAAGTTGCCGTAAATGAGTTAGTTGTGTTTTTATTAGGTAAAGTTTAATTTTTCCTAAATTTCAGTTTTCATCCAGTTTTACCTCACTGTCGAGAGTCGACATAGTTTTGGCTAACTGATATCGTTAAGAATCAGAGTTCGTATATTTCTTGACACACCGCAGAAGACGTGTCCGGGCCACGATTTGTCCTGATTTTTCACGACAGAAGTATCAGGGACACGGACACTCTCTGAAACGCCGCGTTTCATGACACCTCGCGTGTCGGTATACGATTTGCTAAGTGCCATGGAGTATCGTGGCCCTGTAAATTCCACTAAATTACTTTTTCACGCAGTGTGTAGGTTCGACTGTATATTTACATAAGAGGATTTTAAATGTAAATGTAACACTGTGATCCATCCGTTTTTGGATGATCAATTGAAGGTGTAGTTCTTGGCAGAACAACTACAACGAAATAAAAGCCTGGATGAGATCTTGCAATAAAACCATGCTTGTGCACTGATCAGCACATAAACGAAAGGCTTATAAAAACTAGTGTCTTAAAAAGGCAACTTGGGTTGGTTAAAATTTACGTCTCTCATCGGTGTCAGGTGAGATGATTATCTCTCTTGGTCGTAGGCCGGGGAAGGGGCACTCCATTATAATTGATGACCTATACTGAGAAGCTTCGTCCGAAAGGGGTACCTTTTTCAAGCTTCAGGTAAATGACAGAGTAGCAATACACGAGTTCAAGCACGTGTAAGAGGGCTTTAAAGGTCCTTTCCTTTTCTGTCAAAAATGGTATATAAAAGGCCTAAGGGGTTGAACCTTGGGGCGGAGCCTCTCCGTATAAAACTGTGTTAATGCAATTACTCAAGATTCTTCTGCAGATACTCTCTTGGTATTAATGGCAAAGCCTTGCGCTGGTTCAAGTCCTACCTTGGGAATCGTAAACAAGTTGTCAATGTGAAGGGGACAACATCGTGTAGCAAGGACTTGCGGTGAGGCGTGCCCCAAGGATCTCTGCTGGGGCCTATATTGTATGTATTGTACACGTCCCCCCTTGGCGACATTGTCAGAAGTCATGGCCTATTATGTCATTTTACGCTGATGACACCCAGCCTTACATGCTCATTCAAGCTTCATGATCAAGCGGCTTCAGGGCAAGCAATTGAGTCTTGCAAGCATGTTAAAGCTGAACAGGGATAAAACTGAGCTTCTAGTGATTGGACCAAAGCACAAAGTCAACCCACCTATTAAGGGTATTCATGTGGCTGGTGAATACATTGAAGTCTCTATTAATGCTAGAAATATAGGTGTAAGTTTTGATTCCCTTGTCAACTTAGAGAAACATATCACGAACACCTGCAAAACGGCCTTCTATCAAATAAGAAATATTGCAAAGATAAGAAACTGCCTCTCTCAGGATAATGCTGAGACACTTGTTCATGCATTTATTTCATCTGAGTTGGATTTCTGTAATGCTCTTCTATATGGCTTACCCCAATGGGTTATTGATAAGCTACAGTATGTACAAAACTGCATGCGCTGCTCGACTGGTGACTTGAACTCGAAGCTCAGAACAAATAACACCAGTTCTTCGTAGAGTACACTGGCTACTAGTCAGACAATGAATTACGTACAAAATACTACTTCTTACGTACAAAGCACTGAATGGCATGGCGCCAAAATATACAGCACTGATCTCCATCAGTCCTATACTCCGACAAGGCAATTACGATCTTCTTCAAAAAATCTGCTTGTAACACAAAAGTATAATCTCACGTTTTACGGTGACAGATCTTTTCAAGTTGCTGCAGCCAGGCTCTGGAACTCCCTAACCGATAACTTAAGATCAATCCAGAACCTTGATGGTTTTAAGAATAAGATTAAAATACTACTTTTTAGAGGCTTTTATTAGTTAGTTGACTACCCTTTTTTTTCTTTTATTGTATATATTTTCCTTAGTTAATCTTAGCAAGTCGAATGTATCATATTTTTGAAAAATTAATTTCTACAACTGTTACATATTTTCTTCAATAACTCAAATATATTTTTTCTATTTTTAAGCATTACGATTATTGTAAAGCGCCATTGAGCTCACGGAAATGGCGCTATATAAATTCTTGTATTGTTATAATATTATTGTACTCCCTGCCCGCTCTTAGGACTGTGATCTGTATGCAGCACTTCGTGTCTTAGGGTGTGGCAAAGGCGGGGAAAATCAAAGCCAGTGATGTATTCAACATCTATTTGACAGCCGTTAAAGTAGGGTTGACTGTACTCAACTCCATTCAAGAATGTTTAAAATTCTTTAGTTACAATTTTTTGAACGAAAATTTATACTTGGGTAACTTAAATTCGGCTTCACGCAATTTTTCTTATGCTGCTCAGTACTATAAATAATCTGCTGTACTGTTTTTACTGTATCTATTTTTCTTTGTCATGACATGCAATTGTACTAAGGAGCGCAATATTAGTCTGCCTAAATGTGCTCCTCTCCTACTTAGTATTATTTCATTTTCTGTAATTAATAGTGTTTGCAATTAATGCTAATTGGAGGAAAAATACGAATACAAATACAAATACGTGATTTTTCCAGGTTACCTAGACAACCATTTACTGGAAGGCAGTGCCCAACTACGTCCTTCCCTCAGAAAAAAAGGGCTGGAAGGCAATGGCTACCAACAGTAGTGGTATTGCTCGTTCAATTCCAAAATCACAGTGCATTCCATGGATTATTGTGCTCATTATGGAGTCTCTCTCGGTAGTCATCTTAAATCTCTTGATTGTCATTGTATTTGCGAAACATCGACAACTCCAGCGTCGTGTTACATACTTACTAATTCGGAATCTGGCGATAGTCGATCTCTTGGCTGGAGGAATATCAGGCCCTTTGCAAATTGACAGATTTGGAGGACTGTGATATATGGGAACTGGATGAGACGGCTTACAGACTTGACTGGAAATTATGTTTAAAATTTGCTCTGCTCAATTTCTTTCACTTTGCCTCCATTGCCGATCTAGTTGCTATTTCTTTAGAGAGAATGCACGCAACATTATGCCCTTTAAGGCATCTTTTCTTGAAAAAATGGGTTTATCTATTTATTATAGTTGTCATTTGGGTAACGGCGGCCATCAGAGAGGCTACTCAGATTGCACTGATGACACATGGACATCCTGAATTAGAAATGATACTTAATTCTACCTTATATACACCGTTTTACGTAATTGCTGTTGCTCTCATTTGCATTTCATACGTTTCCATTTTTGTCAAGATTCGACGCAGTCCGCTCCCCTACCTCCAAAGGAATGGAGTGATCAACAGCGAACGACGCATAACTTCCACCCTCTTTATTGTTACGGTTGTATCCCTTTTGGCGTTGCTACCAGTTATAGTATATTTGTTTGTGACCGCTTTTATCCATCCTTTACGGCCATACTTTCACGCAAGAATGATAGTTTTAGAGTTTTTCTTCGGCAATTCGTTAGCAAATCCTATCATATACGCCATGAAGATGCAGGGAGTCCGCGCAGGCCTGGTAGAATTATTTAGCAGGTCTACAAACGACGAAAACGCAGCCACTTTTCCACTTCGACGTAACTAAAGCGACAGTATCTGGTCTATGCATTTTTCCCTTCAGTTATCCCCACTTTCAATGGCGAATGCAATGATACTCAGTGTAAAAAAGCCTTCTCTCATGGGTAGGACTCGTCTCGTTTGGTCAGCGTACAGTAAATGAAATAGTAAAGTTACAATAGGACATAAAAAACAAGTACTCTGCTGAAACAGGATTAGAAAGGGCGTCTAATTTAAGCCATAGTTCAGTTGACATTTATGTTCGGGGAAGGGCTTGGGTTGCCTTATTAAAAGTGGGAATTGGAGCAAATCGGTGTGAGAGTGTTGTCAGAGTGGTAAGAGAAACTGTGATTCGATTCAGTTTCGAAAATTCAGTGTCTCAAATCCAGTTGGAAATGGCAACGCCTATTTACTTAACCAAAAATGTCATTTAAAGTTTGACTCAGTATTACTCGCCGGATGAAGCCATTATTGCTCTAGATAAAAATGATTGGTCACCACTTTTATTGATACATGTAAGCAATGAACTGGTGCAGCCAGTCAAACAAACATTTGTCTTTTGTGCCCTAATTGCAACGCGAGTAACATCTGACTCGTCGGCAGACTAGAGTTGTGTCTTGTCTCTCGTCAATAGCGTAACGTTACAATGTCCGTATTCACACTAGAGACGAGTTATCCGTTGGATGATTCGCGTCAGACAGATAATACGTCTTAATTTAAAAATGGAACGGTCTTAATTTTGGATGGACAATCCGCCTGACTTTATTCATCTGTTTTTCCGCCAGTTTTGACGGATCTTGAAGATCAGGGGAAGATGGATCATCCGTCTCTAGTGTGAAAACGGCTAATCTTAGCGGCCAATAAACGAATTCAAATTACCTTTTTTTTATCCAACCGTTCGAAAGCAGTTCTTGGATTTTCCTCTGCTAAACACCTTAAAGAAGACTTTTTGAAGCGGACTGTTATCTACTTTGAGGTCTGTCATTTCAAGCAAGATTGCGGCTAAGTTTGCACGTCAAATATTTATTTTTTATACGATTTTATGAAACACCTTAGCACTGTTGACCCTGTATTAACTTCAGGAGTCACAATCCAAGTAATCAGGAGTTACATTCCAAATAATCGAAGCACTGTTAACAGGGATTGATAGCAGTCTAACAACCGGGCTATGTGATTAATTCCAGTCACAGTATACAACCCTCAATCGGCCTTTCCTGGACCCGCTCTAGCCTTCTAGAGTTTGATTGGCATTCCAAAAGTGCTGCACACTATGCTACAATAAGTAAGACGAGGAAATATAGCAGCCTTAAACATAAAAATGCTGCAACTTAACGTTTGTTGGGATAAGATTTCGTAATCTCAGTATGACCCCCACTTTCTCACTGCTCTTTTTACAGACGATACTGATATGATCTGAAAAAGATAATTTGTTGTCAATAGTAACACCACACACTCAAACAGTGTAAAATTATTTTCCGCCGCTTAATGCTAAAATGCTTGCGGTTGACATTTATCTGTCCTTTGTCCGTTCCACTAATAATCATATACTCGCATACTTTTTATAAACCCATGAGCCCGACGCTTCAATAGTAACAGGGGATGGTGTAAACAGTCGAAGTCCTTACTCATGCTAGTTGATGTACCCCTCGTCACTTGGGCCGATAGAATCTTTTTAAACACTTTAACGTGATCTGAATCCTTACTGGTCGCGTCGATAATTCTGCTCCTATTTCTTGGTTTGCCCGGATGTTTGAAAATCATGTAGTCTGAGTCATGGGTATGCCCTCAAGCTCGGTGGTAAACCCAGGCAAGATTATTATGAAGCTATTTAACAGGAGCTCCGCTTTTAGGCTTTAAATTTATATACTGTATAAACTTTACTAATATCGTAGATTCCAGCGCCTTATCCAGACGTGGACAAATCTGTAAGAAAAAGAGGGCTGCTGAGTGGAGCGAAAGAAGAGATATTTTAAAAAACCGATAACGATGTACAATTATGGAACGTGATCTTTATTTTGCACTGCTGCTCTATAAAAACATCTTTGAAGAGCAATCTTAGTCTAACAAGAGGGCTCTATTATCTTCACTGAGCCTTTAATGTGAGACTTAAAGTCGAGCCACTGGAACAAGTTCCCCACTCCGGTTAGACATGACTTGGACATGCGCTTGATTTCTTGCTCCTTTATGACGTGATCCCAGATATTAACTGTTAACTCTCCAATGAAAGACTGTCTGGCATCAACACGTCCTCCAACTGAGTCTTGCTCTTGACCTAGCACCAATGCTCCTTCGGGACGAATCATGTTACCTTTGAAAATTACAGGAGAATTGAGAGATACCTTAAAATCGTTATCATCCTTCCCTTCAAGGCATGCTACAAGAAATTGTTGCATGAATATTGTTATCCTATATAGGCCTTTCAAATGCAGTGGGTGAAACTGAGACAAGCAATCAGAAATGTTTCACACAGCAAAAGGACAAACTCGTTCAGGTGAAAATTTGCATTTGAACTAATTACCTGTACGGCATGTGGTCTAAATCGGACATCTAAGTTAAAAAAACGCAGCCTTAGTTATACTTGTCAGTATCATGTTAATATTTGAAATTTAGATTTATAACTATAGGCTAAAGCTGATTGAAAATTAATAAACTGAATTGTGAATCAAATCCGAATTACGACTTCGATCAGTCTTTTCTCATTTATCATCATTCTTTAACAACATGAATTTGTCAAACTATTAATGATGGTTATAGAAATGATATAGAGGGATATTTAACCGGGTGTAGGTCCTTTCATGTAACTAAGTCACCTGTTTCTAGCCCTTTGCCACTGGCCTCGACTCTGCCGTCTTTATACAGCCTCCAAGATCAAGCGGTATTCTCCCATGTAACACCGATATGATGCCATTTTCCGTCGTTTGCCGATACAGAAGTTCTCCTAAAAACGTAATAGGCTATGATTCATGAATAAGTTTTTAAAAACATATCACATCTACCAAGTAATTCAATGCCTATCTCTGTTCTTATTTTAGCTTCTTTACCTTGCATTGTGTATATCTTACGTTAATTTGCACTGCGTCTATAAATGGACGGTCTGAAAAAGTCCGCTACAAAGGGTGCAATGTAGTCAGACACCGTCATAAGTTTCGGTTTGCACCGTTATTATCATCAAAAGCATATCTATACGATCTCTTGCATGTGGTAGACTGATTTTTCTCGGTACTGGTATTAAAAAAATACTTTGCCGGTTTTTTTCCTATTTTAACTTTTTTCCTCGACTGCGTAATTATAGTCCTTCTTAACGCTTTCTTAAAAATGTTTCCACCTGCCAGAGTTTCTCACATAGAACACAAACTTTCGGTAGTCACAAAGAACCAGTTCTTCATCTACTTGTGGTACGGCATAGTGCAGAGGTGTTCCCCAATTCCCTATATCAGAGGTCTTCATCCAGAGACATGCTGTAACTGCTTTAAGGCTTGGCATTCCTCGCCTTATGATGGCATAATCACTGGTCCCTTTTCGCGGAAAATGCAAAGCGTACTTATTTGCTGTTAAGAGATATGAAGGAATTTTAAAAGTAGAATTTTTCTTGCTGTACCAAAGTTATTATTTTTAATGCATTGGTCAATTGCAATTGTCGAAAAATTTATTAAAATATATGCAAGAGAATAATAAAAGCTGATCGAGTCATGAAGTGAAGGAAGTAAAAACATTTTAGAACTTTGAAGGAGACACGAACTTTACTTTTCGGTTCAATTTGATTAACTTTCGAAAAAAAAGATAAAAGATGATCTTTCTTAGTGAAATTCAAAGTACTGGATCACATGAAAGAACAAAGACAAAAGTACCATGTCTTTCGAAAGACAATAATCTGTGAGAGATCGACATCAACTTCGCAAGTAGTTCTGCATTTGACTTGTTCATTTCTCTGTTGCTTTCCTTCAGAGCCGCAACCGTTTCGGACAAATAACTGATTGTTTGGTTCATTCCGTCCTGTTGCCCTCTAATCTCGGCACTGGAGGAGTGTCGATTATCACCGAAGCCCTTGAGTTTCTTCAAGATCGATTGATCTTCCTTCTCCATTGTTCGGAACAAAGATTGTACGCTCTGGTTCATCACACTCAGGTTTCTTTCGATCTTCTCCATGGATTTCACCTGCTTATCCAAGGCATGTAGTTTGGTGAAAAACTTCATACTTCCTTTGTTCATTGACTCTCCTTTCGATGTGCCCTTGTCAACGGGATTAATTTTCGCCTCTCGCGCAGTAGACACAACAACTTCATTACGATCTCCCGAAATGACAACTTTCCCATCAGAACCTGATACGTTGGTTTCAGTGGACAATACGGCAAAACAAAGATAGAAGCGAATAAACTTTGAAAGCCGCATGTCGGCGGAATGATTCAAAAGTTTGAAAAAGGAAAGATGCCTCAGTTCTAAATTTTTTTGAAAAAAAAAAAATGTTTTGTGAGCTTAAGTTGAAAGGTTGAGATCTAAAATTTCTATCCAAAAATATAAAATACCTAAAAATTTTCTTTTTTCCCTCCTCTTTCTCACGGTGATGGCATTCCATCGTGTTAAAAAGCCTCCACTGATCACTAGAATTAAAAATTTACATGGACAATTAATACAATTTAAATAAGGAATAAAATAATAACTTCAAGTAGAGAGCGAGTTGAGATCATCCAAATACCAAAGGCTAATTAATCTACAGGAAGACCCCAATAGAATACAATTACACACAAAGTTTAGAATATATTATTTTTATAAAAAGTATTTCTTCTAGAGCTAAGGCAGACAATTAATTAATATAACAATTAAGCATAGAATTCTTCAGAGTTTTACGTGTCTAAGAGAGTCTAAGAGAATCCGATTTAGTAATACTTAGGGGGGCAAGGCATTCCAAAGTCGAGAACCAGTGAATTTTGGGCATGTATAACGGCAATTTTTTTCTTTCGTCTCTTCATATTGATTGTTTTATGCCGTTCATTTTCCTTTACATACTTTAAAATGTTACCAGAGTCTTGCTCTGGGTGAGCTCTCTGAGTTGGTGGGATACAAAACAATGACCGATCCATAAGATGTGATTATAATTCTACTCTCGGCTTCAAGAATATTAAATAGAGAATCTCCCATTGTAACAGATCCGTTCAATTTGTTGATTCATCTTGGAGTGGGGACATCTACTATCAGTCTCTCAAGTAAAGTTTAAACAGACGAGTGAGTTAAATCCTTTCTCTTTTTAATTCCACCGAATCAGGGTGTAAATTTACTGATTTTTTGCCACTTCAAGCTTTTAAAGTTATGCCACTCAAATTGTTATTTACAAAACCGCGACACCACAGTCTGTCGATTTCGCCGCCAGCTGACAGGCTGGGAGATCGAGTGGCTTGCCTGCAGGGTCCTGCGGCTACAAAAGAAATATTCCCTAGATAACAACTGCATGAAAGGATTTTTCAAGTTCATTGTACAGTTTAATGTATTGCCAATAAGAAAATGAAAGTTCTGATGAGTAATCATTCAGATCAAAACGCTGGCAGGAGAGGGGTACCGGTATGGTATGCAAGTGCAAGGTTGAATGTTCAATGTTATTTTCATAACCAGCAGAATATACCCATCGCTGGACGAAAAAAAAACAAGATAATCATTATGTACCAGTCAAAGAACAGGCACCGCTGATTATTTATTTGTGTCTCGTTACTCAACCGAAGAAACTTAACGAAGGCGTTATTAGGTGTAGTTTCGTCCTCTAAATTCTCGTTCTTTTTTTTTTTAAAAATGAATTTTTTTTCTCTAAACTCAGTGTTGATGCGATCTGTAATGACTGATCTGTGCGTTGAGGATGAAATCTAGAGAACTGAAGAGAAAGCTTTGGAGACTTCATGTATTTTCCAATAGATTATCTAGAGCTACCTAAAATCAAATTTACCATTAATTGATAGAGTATGTGTTTGGTTTACAAAATTATTATAAAGGAAAATACTTAAAACAACTGGGGGCGTTCGCTTAATAGCTGATAAATATAGCTATGAGGAATCAACTCTGATCAAAGATTTAAAAATATTGTGTCGAAGAAACAGAGCTTGAGTTCAAACAAAAGGACAAAGAAACAGCTTTCAAAATACCATTCAGACCATTGCTCCAAGCTTGCCTCGTTAAGTACCAATGAGTTAAAAAATTCATCTTTAATCCAAGTGACGGCGCGCCTCATATTTGTAACATGTTGTTTCCACAATAATTCCACTTTATTTCTTAAATATGTTCATGGCCGGCTGGTTCAATGAAGTAAAGCATCAGCGCGCGTATCCCTCTTCAAAGGCTGTTTCAACGTTAAATGAAATTTCTCCAATTTCCAATAACCCGTCAAGGAAGACCGGTTTAGATCAGTAATGGTTGAAAAGGGGGGTATTTCACATGGACTAAACGACAAAAGAAAATTGAGTCCCCCCCCTTGCTTGTTAGCAGGCCAGCCATTAAAGCACAATTTAACCCTTTGACTGCCTTCACAAAAGGACAGTGATTTCACTCTGGGGCACCCAACGTCAAGAAACCATCACCTGATTACCAACTATACAAGAATCAGTGCATGCGTACAAAACTTGGGCTGTTGGAGGTTTAAATTGTGTAATGACACTCGCTTTTATGACTCCTGCAAAGCTTTATGAAAGTGGCAAATGGCGAGGCTGAGGAATTCAACTGAACAATAACAAAAACTTTTTTGTCTCAAGGAAACAAAGTTTAACCACGTACAGGCGACTGAAGGAAAATGCTCAAAATTACCACTGCCCTTTCTAAGTAACTTGGCGCTTCAAGCACTGATAATCAAAGTAATGGTGCGTCAGTAATTCAGTCTTCTATTCTTTCGCCATCGCATAGACATGCAGGTTTTTATAAAGCAACTTTAGAACGATACAGTCCCTTTCTTCTCCTTACTTCGATCTCATTGTTACCATTTTTAATTAACTTTGTTAAATTTTCCATCCTCCACTGGCAAAAATAGGTCACGGTGTTAAAGTTAACTTAGAAGCATTTTCATTGGCGTACATTTATCACGACACAATTATCTTCATTTCTTATCTTTATATTAATTGTTTGAAAGCCGCTGATTGGGAGTAGGGGTGATTATAATTCGCCTCGTCACACTTGGATAAAAAACAGAATCTGTCACGTGACAGATTAGTTTGTTGATTCACCTTAAAGCAGGAACAACTCCAAATCAGTCTCTCAAGGTAAGTCCAAAAGTAGAATAAGCCCACCTTCATTGATCATTCCATCGAGTCAAAGAATAAATTGGATTCTTTGTTAGTGAATATGTTGCCAAAGTACTTCAAGCCTGCGCTTTGCGTTTTTAAGTCTTGCCCAATTGAAACCTCGACTAAATCTGTTGATTATCGTCGCGAGCTTGCTTGGAGTGGCGATCACACGCTTATACCTGTAGCTACAAAACGTCCTCGAGATAGCAACAAAGGATTGCCACTGGAGTTCAATGCAGTGTTTATTGTGTAAATGAGAAATTCAAAAACAAAATTGTCCCTGAGTAATCTTTTCATCAAAACAGAGGCGGGGTGTGGCATGCAAGTGCAATGCACGTGTGAACGTGAACAAGTCTGTGCGGTTGTAGACGCACACAACTGCGTTAAACCAATGGGGAAAGAACGAAAACCAGCTGAGAGTGTGCAATTATCGATTGAAAGTATATCATACTCTACACCTTACCTTGCCAACTATAAACTAATAAATTTGACCCTCCAAATTCACATTCTTGCCAAAGGAATCATGCATGGCCTAATGGTTTAAGAGTAGTGGGGGAGCGGTTAATCGAAACGGACGAAAGTGAAAGTAACTGAAACATAATTAACTACGCCCTGTTAGTTTCCATTAGAAACGAAAAATGTAGCTAAATAAATAAAGTTTCCACGATGGTTATTGAAATGTATCTGAAGTGAAGCGGCCACAAATGAACGAGAAGTCAGGAGCACATTCACTGAAATTGCCTCTACATAATTAGTGAACTCCTCCCTAACTGTTTGCATAATTTCCAAATAAATGTGCTATCACTGAGTGGAATCAGATCACGCGATATCTAATTTATCTGACTTATGTCTACCATAAACAGTTTTTTGGTCTGTTTCGTTCTCGTGAGCCTTGCGTGAGAAAAGCCAACCTTTGTTTACCTCTTAAAAGCGCTGAAGGGGAACACCCATCTGGCTTCACAAAACATACCAGTTGAAAATGCCCGTACACCAAATTATTTCTCTCCGTTTACTTGTCTTCGATGTTTGGTCTGGAATTTAATGAAACTACTTTTTTTAGTTTAAGTTAACTGGTGCGTCAGCGTGTTTGCAGCCTTTTATTTTGTCGATGACGATATTTTAAGTAAACAGAATCAACCGTCCATGAACTCTTATTAAAAATGATAGTCATCAGCGACCCTGAATCGACTTCTACCTTGTATTTTACTTTTCATTCCTCAATATTTCCTTTGTTGTTTTCGTCAAACACTCTATCCCCGTTAACCCGTAGGTGTAAGATTAGTGGCCAGCTAGTTTTGGTGGAGTAAGCCCTTCAATCAGTTATAAACGAAGCTTCTCTTATTTCCAATGTTCCGTTCACAAGGAAGAAATAGCATTTCAGCTTAGCAAAAAGGCAAAGGAATGATTTCAACAGCGAGGAGGGTTAAGACAAGCGCCCACCGATTTTAGACCTTATGCAGTCAATGCCTTAGTTCCATGGACAAACTGAAATAACTCTTGTCTATTAAATTATTCAAAAAGATTTAAATGCGTAGCTTTAGACAAGAAGCAAACAACCAGAAAGTCCTCATTGTCATTATCATTACTATCAGATCGTGAGTACTCTACTGTGACAAAAACGGTATTTGAGCTTCACCTTAAACAATAACGAACGTTCTCAAAAATACCTTGCTTCAGGCGCTTAAAATATTGATGGTCTACAATAGCGCGTCTATTTTCCTTTCATAGCTCAGTGTACTTTCCAAATTAGAGATGATAAAAAGAATGGATTTTCAATGCGCATTGCTTTCACCTTATTCTAATGATAAAGTTTTAATTTCGTTTAATATTCCCCAGGAATAGTTGGTGACGTTGTTTGTTTGCGGTGTTTGTTAGGGAGGCATTTTAATTGTACAACGGCTCAATTATCTTCCTTTCTTATCCTCAAATTAATTGTTTTCAAGCAACTAATCACGGGTAGGATTGATTAAAATTCCTTGTCACACTCGAACAAAAAAAAAGAAAGAAACTCTCATTTTTTTGATAGTATCAGATTAGTTTGTTCATTAATTCACCTTGAAGGAGGAGCATCTCTAAATCAGTCTCTAAAGGTAAGTCCACTAAATTTGAGTACACCCGCTTCGATTTTTCATTCCACCAACTCAAAAGGTATGTTGCTATGACGAAATTCAAGCTCACTTTGTGCGTTTTTAATTCTTGCCACTTTGCAATACCGCGACCATTGCCGCGAGCTTACCGAGAGTGGCAATCACTAGATTATGCCTGTAGCTACAAAATATCCTCCAGATAGCAATAGAACGAATTGTCCAATTCAGTGCAGAGTTTACAGTGTGAATAAAAAGTTGAAAAAAAAATTGATCAGAGTAACTTCCATCAAAACAGAGGCGGGGTGTGGCATGCAACTCTAATATTCAATATGCGGTTGTATGAAAAAAGCTGGCTAAACAATTACTACAGTAGTGCGGCGGGTTAACGAGCAAAAACCAGCTGATTTCCCGCAGTTAGATTAGAGCAGAACTTAGTAGTTATTCGTTGAAAGTATAGTACACTGCACCCCAATTTATCTGGTTGTTACTGAAAACAGTTTGAAAGTGTCCCTACACACAATTTGTTCTCTCCAATAGTCAACTACAGTTCAGAATTTCATGAAATCTCCCTTTAAGTTGAGCGGCGCGTTCGCGTTTTTGTATTTTCCCAGTTGGAAATGACGAAAAGAATGGATGCTGTGAGTAAAGAGCAACTTTAACTAGGATTTTTAATGCACTCTATCTTTGACCTCATTCTAAAGATTCAATTATAATTGTCTTTATACCCCACTGAGACGAGTGGGTAACGGGTGTTTGAAATATCGTACGCGCGTTTCCACAAGGACTTGCCGTCCAGCGACTACAAATGAGAAGTGCTTTCTTTAAATTGGCTTTAATACGAAATTAAGGAATCTTGAGTTGTTAACAGCGATTGATAGCATGACTTGAATGGTGAATTAAAGAACATGGCATGCCGGTGGTGCACCTATAATAAGGAAAGAAAAATTTCCTTTTTCTCACTAATCAGCTCAAACCCGTCTGCTCACTAATCGAATCGTTCAAAAACAAACAACAGTAGATGAAAATAAACTTTTCGCCTGAAGGAAGCTAAAGTGGCGCTCGATTGCGTCCTCTCAACCGTTTCGAAAGAATATTGCGTTCACAAGTATATAATTTCATTCATTACCCAAGCATGGATAAACAGCACGTAGTGAAAGTGCTGCAGTGCATCTTCTAGGCTCGATTACCAGCCACTATTTTTCTTATATTCGGGAAATGAGTGCGCGCTTCCCTGGATTTCTCCCCTAAACGAGGAGAAACAAAGGCGCACCATTTGCAAGGTCTAAAACGAGCTTTAAAGGAGGGGCAAGTACAAAATTGGTGTTCCTCTACAAACCAGGAATGAGGCAAAAATTGAATCTACACGACATGGATTTTATAACAATTTGACATAACAGGACATCCTATAAGCAACGAAAGTGGACTTTAAAGTGATTTACCTCTGGTCTAAAATAGAGCTAACTAAAAGACCTTCCATGTGCTGGAATCAAATCAAGCAAAATACTTTTGACAAAAAAGGGGAATGAAAAACAAATAAAAAATACGATTTATTTCGATTGTCGGTTTTTTTTCCTGTCCGTAGCCGATAATGTTTAGTCTCGTTTTGTCGGTAGTCAGAATTTGTTTTCGCCGTTTGTCGCCAGTCGGTTTACCCCAGTTTTAATAGATTTAAACTCATTGCTTCAAATGGTCAGCAAAAACCAAGGAAACGTTCTTTTGAATGGTCACATAATAGGATTTGGGCCATAGTTTTAAGTATTTCACCAGTAACACATTTTCTCCAAGGGTAACACCCATCTGTTCTCAATTGAGAACATGGCTACCCATGAAAAATGATTGTCTTAGCCGTCAAGACAGCTCTGTAGTTACGTAAGGTCAGTTACAATCAATTAAATCAGGTTTTTTTAAACAAACGCGCGTATAGAGACCACATTCAAGAAGGACAGTATTTACTTCAAAATATTCACAGCATTCAAGTTTTTGTCTTACGTAAATCTGAAATGTAATCTCTCGCAATCGTCGAACATCAACGTTATTGATGACTGTTGGAGCAAGCATTTTCTAACGGTTCTCATCTGAACCTTTGATGAAGAGGAAATCAGCACAATCAATATAATTGCGATTTTCCTAAACAGCGATCTTAGATAGTAAACCGATCGTCTATACAAATCATGCTTTCTTATCTGTTTTCACTCTGTAGCCGTATTAAAATTTTAACGGGTACAGAAACAAATGAGTAAGCGAATAGGAACGAAACATCAATAAATAAGCCCTTATGCATAAGCTAAGAAGTTAACGCTCTGGCTCTACTGATAAACATATTTATATTCTAAGGTCTTGAGACTTATCACAATAGACCCTTCCACTGTCTTATTCAAATTTAAGCGAGCAACTACAAGGGCCGCCATGCAATACCAAGGAAATTGTCACATTATTATAATAAAACAAATTCTTTTAGAATTCTCTTTTTGAAATTACTAGAATTTGCTCTGACCGAGACCTGGTTAAAACAACTTTTGTTTATACTGGAGGAAAAAAGAAAAGCACAATCATGAATCGCTGCGTCTAATTAGGCATGCCCTCTAGCTGTTTAAAGAATATTTGAATTTCACGTATTAAAATTGCGGAATACACGAGGATTTAAACAGTGCTTTACACTGTTTTTTTTTTTTGTGCGATAACGTTCCCTGTATTTTTTAAATTCCTCTACTTGTTGTTCATTCTATAATTTAGCAAGTAGTTCTTCGACTCGTCTATTAAATTGCTCATCGTAATTAAGAGAGAATGAACTCGTTCTCTCTTGTCGTAATGGAAATTTTAATCCTTTTTGGGAGAAGGAAAAAACTGGAGTTCTTGGTAAAAATCTCCTCGAAGCTAGTTGGGGCGAGAACAGAAACAAAAAAACAAGGGGCAACCCTTTCTAGTTCGTGTGGGCGGTTGTTGTTGTTTTTATCAGGTGTTAAAACATTCAAGGTAACCGGCTGTTAAAATATCACTCATTTCAATATTCATTGTGTTTAATAGCTAATACGTTTAGTGACTATTTCTGACAAACTGTCCCTGTGGATGATGCTGTAATTACACAAGATAATGAGATATCTTAATTGAGATATCTTATCTTAAGTGCTTTTCAAATGAATGTTGCTATTAGAGGCTTCGTAATTTTAAGCGTGGAAAAGAGAAGACGTGCGATCAAGAATGATATAAAATATCCAGGTAAGCGACTCAGATAACAGAGATAGTTTTCTATTTAGGCCATATTATGCCGTTCATTACTGCTCAAAACACTTTGAGCACATTTTTGTCTTTCTGACACCTTTTTCACGTCCAGGGGGTCAAATTCTACCGTCAGGTATCACGTCGTAAAATTTACGACGTAAACCTTGTGCACACGTCGTTACCTCGTAAAATATACCAACGTCTATTTTACGGCGAGAAATCGATTATCGTTAAGTGTACTTTGAAGGTCGTCCTTAAGTCTTCAAATATATCACGACGTCACCTTTACGACGTGATCATATTTAGTATAGTATGACACGTTACGTCGTAAAAAATTCAACTAAAATCTCATGGCAAAAGTCGACCTTTTAAGATTTTGTCTAAAGTTGAGTTCACCTGGATGAGTCGCAAACTATAAGCGTAAGCACCGAAGTAAAGGCACAGATTCCATTGTCGTGTTTCAAAAACAATTCGTAAAAGGTATTTTTAGATTGAGACTATAACAGACGATCGTGACATTTCTTTATTGGATGAACTTGCTACTGTTACAGATAACAAATTAGTCAACGTTTTGTCGTAAAACTGCGATTTTGTCAAACACCGACTGGGATCTGCCTTAATAACCGATGTAAGATGTCTTCTCCACTAGTTGGTCGCTTCAGGTTTTTAAAAACTTTGACTTTGCCACTTCAATGAGAGAGTAAAACTTCCTTAGCAACTTCAGGAGAATATTCAAAGGTTCCAATCCTGAAAATCATTAATTTTAAAAACCCTGGAATCATTGTTTGAATTAATGGTCTTGAACGTAAACGCTGGGTTCTACTTTCCACTGAGTTGTGCTTTCCGCTTTGCTGAAACAGTACTTCCCTAGTGACTCAACAGAAAAAGTTATCAAAACAAACACTTCAGTTTAAACCAATTAAAGGTATTAAGAAGTTTTTTTTTTTCTGAAGACCAAATGGAAACCTAATTGCAACTAGATTAAAACTTACAGTTTTCGTTTTCATATTTCTACATATTCTTCATATTTTCTATATTTCTATTTCCTTAGCAACTTCACAGGCAATGTTTATGACCCTGAAACGGCTCAGCTAACACCGAAAATTATTTTCAATTTGTTGATGTAAGAATTAAAAATTTAATCCCTAACATTCTACAAACGTGTCAGTTTCCGTGAGGTAACCGCTACAAAAACGGAAACTGAAACACCTTTTTTCAACCTGTGTTTTTCTAAAAAAACCGCTACAATGATTGACAGAACAGTGATAAATGATTGGTAGATTTTAATCCATTGTTTCTTATTGCTCGATCTTATTGGTCGTTCTAATCTTGATTGATGGAAGAGTAAAAAGCAGTGAATACTTAATATCTTTTGCTTCAGAGTCTGCTTGTCAACAACTAGACTTATACATCAAGATCTTAATATCATGAGTAGAACTAAGTGCTAGAGCCGTTCACTGAACTTCAACAATGCATTTTTTATTTGTCATTCTCAAACTCATTAAGAATTCATTAAGAAAATACAAAGGAAATTAATGTTTAATGAGTGTTTGGAAATCGGATGAAACACTGCTTAGTATTTGCATCCTTAATTTCTCCTTCAAAAATGATTTTGTTTGAGAAGAAATATCAAACATTCGACACAGTGTTTCATCACCAGATGAAACACCTTGAAGTTCGTCAAAAATACTCCGCTGCGCGGCGTATTTTCAACTCTCTTCTCGGTGTTTCATCTGGTGATGAAACACTGCATCTCATGTTTGATATATTACATGACACTGTTATCAAACCAGGTTCGTTCCTGTATGCATGTCAGGCAATGACACTCATTTCATGATCAGCAGTCGATGCCACTTCAGGAGTTATTGATACTAGATTCTAAATAAAAAATAAGGTTTAATTTTTTTTTGCCTCCGGTTTCGCGACGTTATATTCCGCGTTCCATCTGACGCATTTAACAGTTTAAATGGGAATATTGTCTGTTTTGACCGAGACAACGAGAGAGATGGTCAAATCTTTTGTAGTTCCTGTGCTGATTAAATTTAATAGCCATAAGAAATACTTCAGATATTGTTCAAGCTGAACCCTTTGTTACTGATAACATAAACATACTGAAAGCGTTATTTAGTAATAATATCTTTTATTTAGGTATCCAATTTACCTTTCTTCATTCACTATTAAATATTTAATTTTATTTTCCCCGATTTAGGAATATGCCTGTGATGAGGTTTTTAACATGCTAGGGTAGTTCTTCTATCCTTAACGCACTTGATAGATAATGCTATATATTAAGTGCTCCGTGTTGCACGACTTAGCATTTTTTTTTTCTGTTTTAGTAACAGTATTTATTTGCGTGTTCAGGATTTACACTAAGGCTTTGCTTGGTAATTTCCAGCTTAGGGGTTGTCTTCAAATCACACTATAAATGTGACATAAAACTACAAGCGACCTACAGAAACAAAATAGAGCAGTTTCAACATATTGGCTTGCACACATATTATGTATCATGGGGGTCTTATTGTTGGTAAAGCACTGCTGCGCTAAGCGAAAGCATGATTTGAATCTCGTTTAAGTCCCAATATGTTTTTTTTTTCGTATTCATTTGTAATTTCTTAAATTATTATTACAGTCGGGACGAATACATCTTCATTAAAAATTTGTATTTCCGCAATTCTCATATCATTTTCAACGTACCAATTTAAAGATTAGAAATAAACGTAAAGAAGATCATCGCAGTTAAAGACACATGGCTTATGCAGTTGCGTAAAGAAAGTCTAATTTTTTTTCAGGCCATTTTTCATGCTCAGAAAAATCATATAGTATTCGAAGAGTCAATTAAAGTCGTTTAAAGAAAGTTTAGCGCAATTTTTCTGTAGACAGACGTTTTTTGTCGGCTTTTATTGACCAGTTCTTATGCTCAATATTCATTATAATAATTATAATTAATGCAACGTATCGTGACTAATCCTGACTAAACGTTCCTTTCATTAAAGTTCTTTTAAGTATTCAACCGTTGACATATCTTGATAATGTATATTTCATTTTCTAAAACCCGTTAAAAAATTTGTATGAGAATGTATATTTAGCCTTTTCGGAAGAAAATTTATTAAAATTTCATTTTTGTCTGATTTAGTTGATTGGTTAGACGCGTCCTAACTTCCACGTCTGACCGAAAATTTAGGGAGACCCAAATTACAGTTTTGTCCTTCCTCTTGGTCCTTCTGATACAGCTTTACTTGTAAAGGCAATTGATTTTGGTCCCGAAACCGACCTTACAGTCATGGCTGCTCACAAAGCGTTACATTCTCTCTAAAAGGCAACCACGACACATGTGCAATGGTACTGCGATGCCAAATGCATCACAGACCAAGTATCATTTCGTTAGTACTTTAAAAACCTCTCGGAAGTTATGGATCAAATATATTCAGTATCGTTTTTCAGTTTAAGCGTTGAACAATACCAGTGGATATTATATTGATATGTTGAAAGAAATGTTCATGTTTTCACGTCCCAGCAACTGGCTTTGGTGCAGCTCTTACCCAATTCTTTCTTTCTTTCTTTTTTTTTTTTTTATTTTCCTCAATTCTAAAGTAATTGCCCCCGCAGGGATTTCGCCCAGAAGGCAAATAAAAGGAACTGAATGTAAAAAGTGATAGAAAAATAGCGAAGAATTCAACTTCTATTTAATTAAATCAAATCTTATTGTTTAGAATAAACTATTCTCAAAACTGAGAATGTTTTGATCAAAACTGCGTAAATCGACCTGAAACTGTGCATGGAACCGTGCTTTTCCTGTATTTATATCACCTATTATATGGAATATGTGTGAAAATCTTCCTTATGAATCGGTATATTTCAAAGAGCTACACAACGAGCAAGAATGCTATTGACCGACAATATGCAGAGCGGAGGCAGCTATAGTGTCAACTATTACTAGTTGTAAGAGTATTTAGCTGCGTGTTCAGGATTTGTCCTAGGGCAATATCAATTTTAAGCATACTGGCCTTCTTAATGACTGTTGATCCACGAAATAAATCAAGATGGAGTTATTATCGTTGTAAATGGGTCAAAAGTAGATTTTCCAGATGCAACTGAGATGCACGCGACATAAGTAAAGAAATGCACGAATCATCAACTACAGTCTGTACCGCTACAGGTGTTACTGATAGTCCTGCACAACGATATTGGCGTCATCTCCTGATGAAGACCAGCAAAACGCGGTCGATACCTTGTAATCGATGACAAAATGACTGTCGACAAGACAAACATAAACAAGGCCTATCAAAGCCTTGGTATTCTTAAATTGCGAAATTTTACACACTGAGTCAAGGGTCCTAATAATTGTAAAGTTAGTGCAAAATCGAACCTGAGAATAACAATACCATCTTTGGACATTTTAATGCCGATTGAGTTTTCCTGCACTCTGTAGTATTTGATTATTCCTGTACGTAAGAGATAAAGACCAGAAGAACGACGAGTTTCCACTATTTGAATAAACAACGTTTTCGCAGAGAAAGCATTTAAACTGCAATCTTAGATAAAAGAACATCCCAAGAATTACTCGGTCATTACTTTAAGGATCTATCGGAAGTTATAGATAAAAGATCTGCGGTATCTTTTTAAATTGTAAGGCCGCACCGTTGACTTTCACTAACAACAACAACAGAAAATAAAAAATGAGGAGTTCATGTCAAAACTAGAGTCTGGTGAATTGTTACAATTAACAACAGATCTAGATCGGGACAGACCAAAGGCTTTTTTGTTAATATCATGATGAGAACTTTGAATGCTAAGAAGTGCACAGAACTGGAACATTGATATATTGCTTAATGGCACTGTCAAGTCAAATGAAGATCTCTCTCTCACTTCAAAAGTTGATAGCCACTTACAGAAATGTTTTCTTTGCAGGTAATCAGGAGTTATTGAGACCAGTATCTCACAATAACTTAACTGAATGAAGTGCTTTTTTTCCAGTTTGGAGCCATGATTTTATGTCTTGTCCTTGTTCTTCTTCATATAACAGTTCACGAAATCTTTTATGCCTCCTATGTTCTTCTAAGATTTTAACATGGCCATTATCAATATTTTAGATATTGAAGTAAGCCACTGTGCAACTTATAACTAACACGCGCTGATATCTTTTGTCTTTGTTTTGCCACACCAAGCCCACTATACTGAAATAAAAAGCCGCCCATAGACGAAGACATCGCTCAGTATATCATTGCCATTCAGGAACACATTTAATTTGAAGATAAGTCCGAGTGCCTTTGTGAGGTAAAGTATTGTCATTTGCTCTCTCTTTTACTGTTATATTCTAACTACAAAATTGTGTTGAAAGTGATCTACAATTAACCCATCGCAATGATAGAGATGTGATGGTGAGTTTTGAGCCTGCATGGTGAAAACATAATATTGAGATGTTGTTTCATTCTGTGACACAATTGTCTCCAGTCGAGCCTATGAATTAACTTATGGTTTCTAGTCCAGATGCTCTACCACTGCGCTGCAAGAGAATAGTGGGAGCTAATTAAGACCATTAAAATAGGTTCATGAAGGCTAGTAACCAGAACGTTCTACAATCTTGGACAAAACTGTTGAGAAAATTGTATACTTGTACAGCATTTTTCTAAACATCGTAGCTGTACCAGTTCTTCCCTCTACTCCTTCCCCTGAAAGCAATGTTGTTGTGTATTCAAAAGAAAGCCTGATCCCTGGGCGTTTGTGGGAAGCAACATTGAATTAGGGGAAGGGGTTTTCCTTTCCGAAGGCGTCGTTTTGGAAATAGTTTTGTTGCGTAGGAAATTGGACATGATGGGGAAACCTTTCTCAAGTAGTTTTGTCCGGGATCGTAGGTCCGACTCTTACCGGGAGTAATTGGAGTTTTTTCGAGTCGCCGGTGTGCACAGTGTTCAGTCAAAAACGAAAGGTTACTTCCCTTTTTTCACACAGCGGCATGGAAGAAAAAATTCATGTTCTCCCACAGGAGTCGAACCTATGACCATCCGGTCACTACCCCGGATTGTTTGCCACTGAGCTACAAACGAATGGCGGGAGCGCGACCATTAAAGGTTCCGAACCGCCTGTGTCGCTAAATGAAAAATATCCTTCTCATGTATTCAACAGGCTTAAAATTCACCATCACATATATATCGCTGGCCAAAAAAGAATACCTTTCTGTTAAACGTGGTTATAGTTTTATGTTCTCTTTTTCAGAGAGATGAAAGTAGCAATGCATAACGCTACACAAAAAATGCTGTCGATCGCGTTCTTCCTGTATATTGCAGTCGTTACAGTTGACAGCGAGAATTTCGGTATGTCAAGAACTTTGCTTAAAGTATACTTGCTACTTTGTTTTCTAAGAATGAAGAAATATTGAGTCATTAGCGAAGGGGCACACTTCCTGTTTTTGTTAACCAAGTGTGTAACCGTGACGTTAGCTGCAAACCAGAAATATCTCTTGAGTCTGTGAAGCTTGGTGTTAATTACTGTTCTATCGTTCCATCAAAGAAAAGCTT
Source organism: Porites lutea (assembly GCF_958299795.1). Taxonomy (NCBI): domain Eukaryota; kingdom Metazoa; phylum Cnidaria; class Anthozoa; order Scleractinia; family Poritidae; genus Porites; species Porites lutea. Next base: position 52,742,126 of record NC_133202.1, read on the forward strand.
CCTAAGCAAGATGAGCCTTCCTTCAGCCTTGGGAATTGTTGCCATGCATATCATAACGTGAAATATTCTTACGATACTTTTGGTGATCAAAAAATGCTAGCAGACACTCCAGAAATATTGGATCTGTCAAGGATTAATTCAAAACAATGGGCCTTTGGTTAGCTGTTGATGGTGATGTTTTTTTGTTGTTGTTTAGACTTGTACGTTGTGTACCGTTTTATATACAAGGTAGCCTGCGAGAACAGTCGTCTCCCCTCGCTCCTCGGCGCTAAGGGCGTTTCGCCTCAGCGGCAGAAATATCCATACTGTTGACGTCAATAAGGTCTGCTCGGAATCTGGTCAGAAGCTCTGATTGGTTGACGAAGTAGATATATTGTTTTAACTACTGTTTACGAACGGCAAAGAAAGAACGAACGGTTAAAAACAGTCAATGTTCGCGGGATATATTCTTCGTAGGAAGAAACATTTGAGTTTTGATGGAGCTCGTTCGCACAAAAAACACAAACACCATAATCGACCAGGAGAAATATTTGGAGCCCCATGACTACCGGATTTGTTATTAAACATTATGAAAACAACAACAGCAATAACATGCCGTTTGATGAACATGGTGCATACCAGGCTATGAAAATGAAAAAGTAAATGAGTGAAATAATATGGTTCCTCCCTAGTCACATTAATTACCTCTCGAATAACCTTAAAGAGATAAAACGCCGATTTGACAAGAACATTACTTTTATTTACATGCTTAGGGTATGAAACTATTGGATGTTACAGGGACACATCAAACCGAGCAATCGAGCCCTTGGAAGGAAAGGATTCTATTTTGGATGGAGCATATTGGACTCGGACGAACCCCATCGCAAAGTGTGCCCAGGCTGCAAGAAGAGCAGGTTATGGCATGTTTGCAGTTCAACATGGTGGCTGGTGTGCGGCCAGTGCTACAGCACCAAAGACCTTTGACAAGTATGGAAAATCTACAGCTTGTGGATCTGATGGCGAGGGAGGGCCATGGGCTAATCAGGTTTATGTCATCAAAGGTAAACTAAAGTATCTTCCTTGTGATAAAGAAGACCTGAATATTGTATGCCACTTTCAGAATGACTTGGTTCATTGTCGCCAAAACGTTGTCAACGACAACGAAACTTAATCGAAAAAACTTAGAAAGCAATTCTCATATCCTCTCTTAAAATGTATGAGCAGTAATGTTGTATTTTAAATAAAATTTTAGCATCCATTGGATGCTACCTGGACAAACCGAGTCGAGCAATTCAACCACTGGAAGGAAAGGATTCTATTTTGGATGGGGCATATTGGACTCGAAAGAATCCAATTGCAAAGTGTGCCGTGGCTGCAATGAGAGCGGGTTACAGCATGTTTGCAGTTCAACATAGCGGCTGGTGTGCGGCCAGTGCTACAGCACCAAAGACCTTTGACAAGTATGGAAAATCTGCAGCTTGTGGATCAGATGGTGAGGGGGGACCATGGGCTAATCAAGTTTATGTCATCAACGGTAAGACGTTGTTTCGATTCAGGTCCCTCATGATCAGTCACTTAGAAGAGACACAAGCCATTGTATGCTATCAGTTGCCAGTCGTCCAGTAAACTTTTTTTTTTTTGAGCAACTTACTTTTTCTCAGTGTAAAGCAGAAGAGGTAGCTATGATGTAGAACTGACGCTTGATACTATGGAAAATAACCATAAACTAAAAGATGACATGACTCACTATCAAATAAAAGTAAAGAATCTCGCTAGTCAATTCTTAAATTCACCCTATTTTACCCTTCTATGAGCACCAGCTCCCAGTATTCGAAAGTTTTATTCTGTTTCCGTTTATATCTCCTTTTAGGATATGGATCCATTGGATGCTACAAGGACACCGGAAACCGAGCAATTTTACCCTTGGAAGGAAAGGATTCTATTTTGGATGGGGCATATTGGACTCGAAAATACCCCATTGAGAAGTGCGCAGTGGCTGCAATAAGAGCAGGTTACAGCATGTTCGCAGTTCAACATAGTGGCTGGTGTGCGGCCAGTGCTACAGCACCAAAGACCTTTGACAAGTATGGAAAATCTACAGCTTGTGGATCAGATGGTGAGGGGGGACCATGGGCTAATCAAGTTTATGTCATCAACGGTAAGACGTTGTTTCGATTCAGGTCCCTCATGATCAGTCACTTAGAAGAGACACAAGCCATTGTATGCTATCAGTTGCCAGTCGTCCAGTAAACTTTTTTTTTTTTTGAGCAACTTACTTTTTCTCATTGTAAAGCAGAAGAGGTAACTACGATGTAGAACTGACGCTTGATACTATGGAAAATAACCATAAACTAAAAGATGACATGACTCACTATCAAATAAAAGTAAAGAATCTCGCTAGTCAATTCTTAAATTCACCCTATTTTACCCTTCCATGAGCACCAGCTCCCAGTATTCGAAAGTTTTATTCTGTTTCCGTTTATATCTCCTTTTAGGATATGGATCCATTGGATGCTACAAGGACACCGGAAACCGAGCAATTTTACCCTTGGAAGGAAAGGATTCTATTTTGGATGGGGCATATTGGACTCGAAAATACCCCATTGAGAAGTGCGCAGTGGCTGCAATAAGAGCAGGTTACAGCATGTTCGCAGTTCAACATAGTGGCTGGTGTGCGGCCAGTGCTACAGCACCAAAGACCTTTGACAAGTATGGAAAATCTACAGCTTGTGGATCAGATGGTGAGGGGGGACCATGGGCTAATCAAGTTTATGTCATCAACGGTAAGACGTTGTTTCGATTCAGGTCCCTCATGATCAGTCACTTAGAAGAGACACAAGCCATTGTATGCTATCAGTTGCCAGTCGTCCAGTAAACTTTTTTTTTTTTTGAGCAACTTACTTTTTCTCATTGTAAAGCAGAAGAGGTAACTACGATGTAGAACTGACGCTTGATACTATGGAAAATAACCATAAACTAAAAGATGACATGACTCACTATCAAATAAAAGTAAAGAATCTCGCTAGTCAATTCTTAAATTCACCCTATTTTACCCTTCCATGAGCACCAGCTCCCAGTATTCGAAAGTTTTATTCTGTTTCCGTTTATATCTCCTTTTAGGATATGGATCCATTGGATGCTACAAGGACACCGGAAACCGAGCAATTTTACCCTTGGAAGGAAAGGATTCTATTTTGGATGGGGCATATTGGACTCGAAAAAACCCCATTGAGAAGTGCGCAGTGGCTGCAATAAGAGCAGGTTACAGCATGTTCGCAGTTCAACATAGTGGCTGGTGTGCTGCCAGTGCTACAGCACCAAAGACCTTTGACAAGTATGGAAAATCTACAGCTTGTGGATCTGATGGCGAGGGTGGACCATGGGCCAATGACGTTTATGTAATCAGAGGTGAGACAGCTAGTGTTTCGATGTACACCCGCATTATTAGACATCACATGCCACCAGTAGCTAACCATCGTGTCTTTTTTCTTCTTTTTGAAGCATCAGACGAAATTTAATCGTAAATTCGGAGGGTTGTGGGTTGAGTTTCTTGTCGGTTCTCTCCCATGCCCCGGAAGGCTTTTCTTGGGTACTCCAGTTTTTCTCTTTTTTTTTTTTTTCTTCTTTTTTTTTTCTGGACTCTCTCCTGCGTTCCCTGGAATTAGTTAATAAGGATCAAATACATATTTGAGAAAGAAAGAAACCCCTATATAACACTAAAATTCAGCAAGTAAATTTAAAAAGAAATCCTTTTTATAGGAAAAGTGCAAATGTTGAAAAAAATGGCTGTCAAATTTCGGTTGCCATAGAATTCAACGTATGCTTGGCCATACCCTTTACGACAGCCTTCAAATGTTCCCAGATAATTTTTAGAAAAGTCTTTAGTTTTCATAGCTCAAGAGGCTTTTAAACGATCTTTGCTTATTAAGGATATGAATCCATTGGATGCTACAAGGACACCGCACATCGTGCAATCCACCCCTTAGAAGGAAAGGACCCTGTTTTGGATGGATCTTATGTGAGTCGAAAAAACCCTGTGGAAAAGTGTGCCGCAGCTGCAATGAGAGCGGGTTACGGCATGTTTGCAGTTCAACATGGCGGCTGGTGTGCGGCCAGTGCAATAGCGCCACAGACGTTTAACACGTATGGAAAGTCTACAGCTTGTAAGGATGACGGCGAAGGTGGACCATGGGGTAATCAAGTCTATGTGATCAATGGTAAGACTGTGTTTCGAGACACGCCTCCAATCTGAATTTGATGATGGAACATGAGCCATTTCATGCTAACAGCTGCAAAGAATATTGGACATGTTTTCGTTTTTTACGCAACCAGCTTTTTGTCACAGTTATTTAATTCTGAAGGTAACTATGGTGTAACATATCGTAATGGAGCAGATCTTAAGGTAACAAGGCACGACAACTATGATAAATAAATATAAAGATAGCCTGGTTCCCCATCAGTTAAAAGTGACGGAACTCGTAACTTTAAAAACGTAAGTCCATTCTTATACACGGATGTTTTATCCTGTGTTTAGTTTTGTATTCAGGATATGAATCCATTGGATGCTTCCGGGACAGGCCAAGTCGAGCAATTCAACCCTTGGAAGGAAAGAGTTTGCTTTTGGATGGAACATATTGGACTCGAACGAATCCCATTGCAAAGTGTGCTGCAGCGGCTATAAGAGCAGGTTACAGCATGTTTGCTGTTCAACATGGCGGCTGGTGTGCAGCCAGTGCTACAGCGGCGAAGACGTTTGACAAGTATGGAAAATCTACATCTTGTAAGGATGACGGCGAAGGCGGACCGTGGGGTAATCAAGTTTATGTGATCAAAGGTAAGGTAGCGTTTGGATACACGCCCGTCATTTATTTAGATGAGAGACATCAGCCAGTGCAAAATGATAATAGTTGCCAAGCATCTTGAAAATAATTTTCCTTCGTACAAAACCTGGCTTTACCCCAATGACTGGGTTCACCATCAGATAAGTGACAGAAAAGTTAACTCAGGAACCATTTTCGTAAACTCTCTTTAAACCCTTAAGAGCACCAACTCTCAAAATTTAAATGCATATTTGAAATTACATGGTCGGCGCAGAAGTTTCCGAAGGGCGGGAACCAGTGGATTTAACTGCGAAGGCTAAGGAAAGTGGGGGTTGGGGTAAGAGATCCGAGGACGTCTTCTATGCGGGTTCAAACGGATCTAGCGGTTATAAGAGAGTTAACAGGATTTTGGCGATAGAATGAACAACCTAAGCGGTTGCAAAAGAACCTGAAAATTCAGGCTTGACCGGGAATAGAACGCTTTGCCTTTGCGATGACCGGACGCCACGCTCAGATTTTTCTTAGCAAAGGAGGAATTGATAACTTATTGTCGAAAAGCTGAATGCATTGCGTTTCCGTGCAGGCCACTTTTTTATAAAAAGCTTGATGTTCCTGTACTTAATTGTAAATTACAATGTCTATAAACGTGCACTCTTACAGACATTTTATAAACCCATAATATAATATGTCTGCAATTTTGACCACTTTTTGCGAGACTACATCGCATAAAATGTCCATAAAATCCTAATGTTTTCCTTGTAAAATTCAATCTACATTTACAGAAATTTTAAACCTTTCCACCTTTTAAAATGTGAACATAGTCCTTGTAAAATACTCAAGGAAAAAACTCTGTATAATTGATAAGATGAAATGTCAACAAAATCTTCGTAAATTTAACAAAATAACGGTGGAAAACGTTATTGAAAAGTTGAAAAAAAAGTTTTTACAATGTTTACAAAAAGTGCAAAGAATGTTTGTACAATAAACTCGGAGAACTACAAGGAAACTGTGCAAGATGTTTGTTTGTTTGTTTTTTTCAATAAAATAACAATGGAAGGAAAACAGAAAGAACACAAACCCCAACAAAATGTGTGCAAAAGTGAACAAAATGTTTGTAAATGTCCATAAACAAAGTACACGTCTTAAAAATTTAAGTATTTTATTTTAATTCTTTTTCCAAATGCTGACATTATAGATATTTGTTTCATTATTACAATAAAGAATTGAATACGTACATATAGAAACGATGATATTTTATACAAGGTATGTGTAATTCTCCAGTCATCGGATATATATATATATATATATATATATATATATAGATATGTAGACTTGAACTAGGTCAAAAACTTGCTACTCAGAGTTTCATGCTTAATGAGAAGCAATCATCAGGCAACTGCCAAAAAGAAACAATACATGGTGTTTTAGAGTGATTTTGAAAAAAAACGGTAGCGATTCATAATAGGCTGGGTTACATAGCAACGGATAAACAATGAAAAAAAAATAATAATAATAAGTCTACATTTCTATTCAAAGCTCTGGTAAAACCATTGAGCACTTTAGTTGATGATCAATTTGAATTTCGTCATTTCATTTTATATATCACAACAAACCACCACAGCAACCGCCATCACAGAAACGCAAACGACAAAGAAATGTTATATGGTTTAATCCACCATTTAACAAAAGCGTCAAAACCAACATCGGACGAGCGTTCATCAGCCTCATTGAAAGATCTTTCCCAGCGGGCCACAAACTGAGGAAAATTTTCAACAGGAACACCATAAAGCTCAGCTACAGCTGCATGCCCAACGTCAAGCAAATAATAGATGGCCACAACAAAGCTATCCTGAAGATAGCAGTAACAGCGCAGCCACAGAAAAACGAAGAGAAGACGTGTAGCTGTAGGAAAAAAGAAGACTGCCCGCTAAACGGAGAATATGCCTGGTGAGTGAAGTCGTGTACCAAGCCACAGTCACAACCGGGGACGGAAAAGAGACATACATCGGTCTCACAGCTACTCAGTTCAAGGCAAGATACAGAAACCACCTGATGTCATTTAGACATGAAAAGAGAAGGAATGAGACTGAGCTCAGCAAGCACCTGTGGCAACTAAAGGAGGCAAATAAGGAATTCAACATCACGTGGAAAATACTCGCCAAAGCAAAATCTTACACCAACCTCACAAAACGTTGCAATCTATGTACAACAGAGAAGTTCTTTTTAATCTGTAGGCCTCACATGACAACACTGAACAAGCGCAACGAACTTGTCTCTACATGCAGACATCGACGCAAGTTCATTCTAAGGTACAATCGGACATGTGAAAGCCAGAGATTGTAGCGCGAGCTTTCGTGCGACTTAGGTTTCGTGTAAGAGTTGTAGGCGATTGAGAGCAAGCGCGCGCTTTTCATTCTAAAATTTCTTAAAACTTTAAATTTCAAACGTTATAGGTAACCGTTTTTATCACGCGATCACTCTTCTTGATGTAGACCCTGACGCTTCAGTGTAATAATGGAGTTTAACTGAAGCGTGGGTCACCTTTTCGGTGGCCTACGAAACAGGCTTGTATTAAACACCCATGCACTCAGGATTTGAGTAGTTCACCTACTGGTCTATATATATATCTATATATATATATACACCCGTTTTCAAAAAGGTTTTCATATAGAGAGATATATAGATAGATATATACTTTTGTTTTCTTGCACGTGCGCCCGTGTGCATTTACACTTGTTATTGTCCAACTTGTGAAAAAACTTGGTTCAACGATAAATTTTCTTTTCGTCAGGTTCTTTGTTCCAATTTGTCAGTTTAAAAAAAATGCACGAGCACTGTCTGCAATTCTCTTGATTTGCATTCTCTTGAAAATTAAAGAATGAGGAATTCGGTCACTTGTAGATTATATAATTGTTGTCGTTACAGGAGAAGGGAAAAAACATCAAAGATTTTCATTTTTAAAACAACGCAGATGAAGTGAAAAAAATGTGTTTTCGAAACCGCTGAGAAGGAAGATGTGACGGTGGATGTCCATATTGGATATGTGGGAAGGAGCAACAATATTATAGCAGTTGATTAAAACGGACTAAGACGATGACGAGGTTCGTAGAAGCAGACTTTATCGTAACCATGATAAAGTCATGTATCTTAATGTCTCACCTTTTTTCGTGTAAAATCACGGCCTGTAAGGCAACGTCTCATTGAAGACAGAATAAACTTTCGGCCACAAATGCTTTCAAGTTAGTCTACAGTTTCTCTTAAGCACGCCCCTGGACAGCGCATTTTTTAATACACTCCATCAATAAAAATGCTTCGTCACTTGCTACAGATGCCATGGCATTTGGGCTACCAATTCGGTGACGCCGTATAACTCGCGGATCGGCTACTTCGCGGGATGTTTTCCTCATTCCCAAAATCAGCCATATAATTCGCCATTGCAAATTTGTATCGCAGGGCGCATGTATTTTTCCAAAAAAAAAAAACTCAAAACGACATTTCAAATTGGAACAAAAAACCCGACGACGAAAAAATTTATCGTTGAACCGAGTTTTTCACAAGTTGGACAATAACAAGTGAAAAATACACACGGGCGCACCTGCAAGAGAACAAAAGTACATATCTATCTATATATCTCTCTGTATGAAAACCTTTTTGAAAACGGGTGTATATATATATATATATATATACCCGTTTTCAAAAAGGTTTTCATATAGAGAGATATATAGATAGATATATACTTTTGTTTTCTTGCACGTGCGCCCGTGTGCATTTACACTTGTTATTGTCTGACTTAAGAAAAAACTTGGTTCAACAATAATTTTTCTTTTCGTCAGGTTCTTTGTTGCAATTTGTCAATTAAAAAAAATAATGCACGAATATTGTCTGCAATTCTCTTGATTTGCATTCTCTTGAAAATTAAAGAATGAGGAATTCGGTCACTTGTAGGTCATATCATTGTTGTCGTTACAGGATAAGGGGAAAAACGCAGATGAAATGAAAAAAAAAAGTGTTTTCGAAACCGCTGAGAAGGAAGATGTGACGGGGAATATCCATATTGGATATGTGGGAAGGAGCAACAATATTATAGCAGTTGATTAAAACGGACCAAGACGTTGACTAGGTTCATAGAAGTAGATTTTATCAAAACCATGATGAGCGGGTCATATATATTAATGTCTCACCTTTTTTCGTGTAAAATCGCGGCCTGTAAGGCAACGTCTCATTGAAGACAGAATAAACTCTCGGCCACAAATGCTTTCAAGTTAGTTTACAGTTTCTCTTAAGCACCCCCATGGACAGCGCATTTTTTAATACACTCCATCAATAAAAATGCTTCGTCACTTGCTACAGATATATATATATATATATATATATATATATATATATATATGAAAATTATTGAAGTTATTTTATCCGCACGTCTAAGGCATTTTCCAATCTTTAAGCAGCGGCTAATTCATAGGATTCATGTACTGAAGACTTATTGTGGTTAAGACAGAGAACCAGATCCTTTGTCTATTATCAAAGACTGAATTTCTTTAATGAAGATCTTTAGGAAAGAGTATACTTTTTTGCATGACACAAATGGGGTGGGGAAGGGGGGGAGCCGTAAGGCCCTTTGCTTCCCCCCCCCCCCCTGCGCAGGCCCTGGTCTTATATCAAAGTTTCTTTTATATTCAGGGTATGAATCCATTGGATGCTACAGGGATACCGGAAACCGAGCAATCCTACCCTTGGAAGGAAAGGATTCTATTTTGGATGGGACATATTGGACTCGAAAGAACCCCATTGCAAAGTGTGCCGCGGCTGCAATGAGAAGAGGCTACAGCATGTTTGCAGTTCAACATGGTGGTTGGTGTGCAGCAAGTGCTACAGCAGGGAAGACGTTTAACAAGTATGGAAAGGCTACAGCTTGTGGATCCGATGGCGAAGGCGGACCATGGGCTAATCAAGTTTATGTTATCAAAGGTTAGTGTATGATATCTTAACTTGTGCAGTAGTGGATAAGGGACCGGTTACTCCTTTTCTTTGCGGGGAAATTTCATTAACTTGCGGGGGAATAAATTAACGCAGATGACGTCATGCATCTCATTAAGATAGGATGATGTCATAGTTTAAATTGATGTCGATGACGTCATGCATGCCCTTAAGATAGGATGATGTCATAGTTCATTTTTAGCTGGCTGACGTCATGCATGTCATATAGATAGGATGATATCATAGTTTATTTGTAGCTGGCAAAGAGCAAGTGACGTCAGAATTTCCTAGAGTTGACGTCATCAAAAAAGGTTGAGATCTTAATCTATAAACAGAAAAGTGATTTTTATATAATTAGCTACTTGCTATAGTCTTCTGATTAGATATTGTTTGCTATAGTCTTCTGATTGGATATTGTCGAAACTGTCATGTGTTCAAAATAAATCGGGCAAATTTTGAACGTGTTATCTTTGCAGATTATACTAAATCAAGAGAGGATGATCATTCTCTCTTGACTAAATGAAAAATCTTTAATCATTAAATTTTTTTTCACTAAAAATCGGTTATAAACAAAACTAAGACACGGAGGTTAACTGAAAAATCTTTACTTCAAAAGAAGGGAAAGGGAGGTTAAGGGAATGCGAAATCGTACTAATTTTTCAGGCAAAACATGAAAATGAGGTCGAAGCTCAGCGAAGCGAAAAACTGCCTATCAAGCAAAAATGCCAGTCTTTGTTTACTTGACTCTGTAGAAAGTATTGCACAGGGTATGAAAATTTTATCGAAAACAACAGGTGGTTCTAAAGTAAACCCTAACTCTTTTGGTTCTTAAATAAACCCCATTCTTGTTCCTAATGAGTGGAAAGTCAATTTATAAAAATAGGAATCAGAGGTGCGATCGCCTAGCAACACATGTCTTCTTGTTTAGCGCTAAAAATCGGATATATAAACAAAACATACACACACATACACAGAGTGGAGCTGAAAACTCTCTATTTCAATTTTGACTCATCATTACGAAAGCGTTTTCTCTGTTCTATCTCGAGGAAACGACTAACTATTGAAATCTCAGCGCTTGATGAGCTTATGGTCGCCGTTATTCAGTTAATTATGCTGGTTAAAAAGCCCAAACTTGAATACAAATTCGTTCATCCCTACAGCTAGACCCAAGGGAGCACCTTGACTTATTATTGTAAAAACACAAACAATTAATAACTTAAAAAGGATCAATTAAAACACGCGATAAATAAATTGACCAGACGGTCTTTTTACAGCCTCCTCGTACTGATTTAAAAAGAAATCAGTTTGCCTGGGATACATTTGCTTGGCAAGAGTCAAGATTTGCAATTTGTCGCGTGGGTTCTTGAATAACACCAAAAAATGGCTGTTTAGGCTTATGCTGCGACTACCTTTCACCTGGTGAAATAGAGTCTGCACGATATAAATCACGCTTAGATTGCGATGATGAGAACCACGAGTAAAGAGGTTCACAATTCGCTTGTCTTTACTGGCGTCAATCATTTGATCATCAAACACGATCAAATTCCGTTTGTTCACATCAAAATAGGAATCCTGCTCCAAAGCCGTGGGAATTCCCTTAACGAATTCAATGTGTGCCATTGTGAATAACCCCAAACAATCCTCTCCGGGGTAGGGTAGATTGTCTCTGAAGCTTGTTGCAATAGAGATCGAACCCCGGCCGTTTTTCCTGAGTCGGTCATTCCGGCAATCATGGAGGTAAAAGGATGCTCGAATCGAAACCGCTGATATTTCTGTGAAAACGGAACTGTTTGAAATGGTGTGAGACCAACATTGTGGTGTTTAGACATCACGTGCCTTTGCATTCTATCCTTTCTCCTAAGTGATTTTTCGCAAACGGAACAGAACCAACTCATGTCAGCTCCTCAGGAGCAGAATTTAGACTGAGAAAATGCTAGCATAATGCGCATTGATATAGTTTTGAAGGCTATAAAATTCAATAGTTTTCCTCCACCACCACCACTTTCCTATTGTGTTCCTCCACCACCGCCACACCACATTTCTATTGTTTACCCTACACCACCCCCCCTACCACCACCGCCACCACAATTCTATTGTTTTCCCTCCACTACCACCACCGCCACCACATTTCTATTGTTTTCCCTCCACCACCCCCACCATCACCACCGCCACCACATTTCTAGTGTTTTCCCTCCACCACCACCACCGCCACCACATTTCCATTGTTTTTCTCCGCGACAGTCAATAAAAGACTGCAAACTACTATCATAAGTTCGGTTTGTCGCAATGTCTCAAGTTGTCAAGAACAATCGTGGTTTTCTTCAATTCTTAGCTGTTTGTCCAGCTCATCAGCGACAGTTTCTTTTACGGACAGCCAGTCCACAACAACTACATGCATTAGTTCAAGTCTTATACAATATACTTCAGGAATACATTCTTATCCCCGAAGAAAATAAGCGGAACGTGTTGCCATATAGGGATGCTCTAGTAAACCTAGCAGAAACAAATGTACCTTACAAAACAAAGAAGCGAATCCTTGTACAAGAGGGTGATGGTTTTATTCAAGACCTATTGGTAC
>NC_133202.1:52759479-52781979 GCF_958299795.1 Porites lutea
CTTTCTTTTTTGATTCTATTTATTTCTGATTCTATCGTTGTTGTTATTGTTGTTGCACGACCCTATATCTAGGTTCTACGTTCCACTGTAATACTATCTTATTTAAACTTAATCTCAGTCGCAGCAGGATTAGATCAGTCGGTGGAGCACTTGATTGCAGAGTGGGAGGTCGCGGGTTGGGACCAATAGTCAGGGTCTTAAAATGACTGAGAAATGAAGGTTCTACTTCTGCCCTGCTGCAAATGGCTAAACCTTCGTGTGGCTCAGATGACCACGTAAAATGGCGGTTCCATCTCCAGTATGAGAAGTACAAATAGTGACCTTAATTAGCACTTTCGTGCTTATACATTGACCCTCAAATAGAGTGCTTTTCTTATTTTTTTTTTCCATCTCGAATCACTTTCACAGCAGTGGTCTTCCAGTGAGTCGTAAGTTTAAAAAGAGTATTACATGAGCTTTTGGTACTATTTTCAAATAGACAATCAGAATGTTCTGCATGAACTGGGAGCTGCAAGGTACATGTAGGAAAAAGTAAACATTTTCTGTACAATACCTTTCTCAGAAATTATGCAGGCAGAAAAATTAAGATAAGGCCATCCTCCCCCCCCTTTTTTTTTGGTGTAGCGTCGAATGTGTTTCCTAATGTTAGGTCGGTGAGTCGGTTTTGAAAAAAAAAACCTAAAAAAAGAGTCACAAGAAGTCGAAGTTAACATTCGCATACGTGGATTAACAAAATGCACAATATACTGTAAAAGTGTTCTTGTTTTTGTTCCTGTTTTACTCTATGCTGTTACTATATGCTCATTTTTTTCAGATTAAAAGAATTATTTCAAGTGAAAAATCAGTTACTTTTTTTTGGTTTTTGGAAAATGCCAAAAATTTTGGTCGGTCGGACGGCGCTAGACGGAGAAAAGAAAGAGGATGGCCTAAAGTCTCAACTATCCAAAATTTCCCCATCTCTAATTATTATTGCAACCTCCTTTAGTGTGATTTCAATTAACGCGAACAATATCGTACCTTTATTTGTGTCTCAGCCCGGATCAGGGTGATTGATCCGTTTAGCCAAATGAAACGAGAATATTTAACGATTATTCCTCGAGCCCGAATGGTCAAAAATAACGAGAATGAAAAAAACTTAGTTGGTGACCAATATCTAAAAGTAAACTGCTAAACGGCACCGAAACCAGCTTTAGGCGCGCACTGATTTCAAGCAACTGTCACTTGTGTTAAAGAGAGAATTGTGGGTAGGAACAAAAAAAAAAAAATAGGGAAGGGAGGGGGTAAGATAGTAATTCTGTCTACATCCACCTCTGCACAAATACCTAACCACAAAACAAGCAAAAAAAAAGACATAAGCAAACAACACACTAAACAAGCTCTTAGACAGCGGAAGTTAAGAAAAATTACAAAATGTTTGCTAACCCGGTTTTCATAACTCCAAGTAGAAATAATTTTTCTAATAACTGAATAATATTGACCTTTTTGGAGCCGTTTTTGCTTAGTTTCTGGAGAAAAAGAAATACTGTTTTAAAGAATTTTTTACTGTTACTATTAAAATGCCTAAAACTTGTTTGATGTTACAAAGCCAAAAAATGAAGTGTTTACTGTTATCGAGGTACCCCCAGTCAGACCCTCATAATAAGGTACCTGAGTGCCCTTTACGGAAAAGACATGATTTAAAACAAGAAACGCTTTTGATGTAACGCTGCGCTTTATACACAAGATCGATCATGGACATAAGTGTGCTTTGCTTAAGTTTCACCTGACAGATGATCAAAACATGCGTGATCAGAGTACGATCAGAGTACGTATATTGTACCTAGCCTGTACATTAATTTATTTCCTTTCCCTTTGCTAAGAACAGTTAGGAAGAATCTAAACCTGGTAGTAAGAACCAAAAAGCGAGGTACAGCTGGAGGAAAGCAAACCCAGGAAGAATGTCAACATCCGGATTGCGATAAGCACGTGGCTAGGGACTCCATTTAACCACAGGTAACCCAAGCTCGAAATATGAGCATCGGCATTGTTGCGTAACATTCGAAATATAAGGATTTGTATGGGAAAAAAAACCTATCATTTCTGTTACCTACGAAAATGAAAGGATTTCAATAAAAAACAGCTTACCTTACTTATAATGTGTGTTACATCTCTCCTGTGTGGTCCACTGACCGATTTGTGGCCGTTTTACGTCATAAAAACCCATAAAACCGCCATAAATCGGCCCGTGGACCACACAGGAGAGATGTAACACACATTTTAAGTAAGGTAAACTGTTTTTTATTGAAATCCTTTCATTTTCGTAGGTTACAGATACGATAGGTTTTTTCTCCCATACAAATTCTAACTTATATTTTGAATGTTACGCAACAATGCTGACGCTCGCCGATGCTCATATTTCGAGCTTGGGCTACCTGTGATTTAACAAACTTATTTAGAGACTGACCCGAGATCCCACAAAATTTACTCCAGAATCATGCCCTTTGGCTAATATTTTAAATTTACCAGCGCGAAATGTTTGTCGTTTTAACGGAAATGCACAACGGGAGCATTGTATTACACATAAACTGCTATTTTTTGTTTTTATCAAAACAAGGTCAACCTCAGCCTCACGTTCACTCAAAGGCTAGGACACTAAGCACACATCTGTAAACTGGCCTATTGTAAGTTTTTGTGGGATCAATCTATGAAATCTATCGATAAGCACTCCTTGCTTAAGGTCGACTGTGAAGTTTACTGAATGGTCTCGAAATATGTAGTACTAACTTAGGTATAAATGAGCGGGGAATGTGGACTCATTTAAGCCTTTCCAGTCGCAGTTACATGTGCTCATATTTACAACGAGTGTAATTACGCTCCGCCCGGCGGCGATCACAATGCTGTGCCGGTTTGTGACAACGATCGAAGGTAAGCTTATGTATTGTCGAATTTGATAAGTATTAACTTTAAAAACAAAAACAACTTCCCCACATTTATATTGATTTCTTCTCGCCAAAAAAAATCACAAGCGAAATGTTTGGTCATGATCCAGAGCACCAATGAGTTCTAATGCCTTTTCCAATCATTTTTAGGGAAGATATATAATCTCTGAATTTCGTGCATCAACTTGGTATTTATTTACACACTCTGACTGCTTTTGTATGGGAAATCTTACTCGTTCGTACGATTTCTGCCTCATCTACAAATGGTTAAATACCATGTACTTTTCATGAAATATTTCGTAGATGTCACTTTGGTTATACCAAAGTAAAGGAGGATTTTTCAATTTTTATGGCCACGTACATACTTTAACTTGTTAACGTGTTGTCTTGTCATAACGCGAACAGCGCTTATCGCGGCCGAGCGTAGTTACACTCGTCGTAAATATCACCACACTTAATTATAACTTAAACGCTTAAAAGAGCCAATCCCCCTACAAGTATACCTAAATTTGCACTATATATTTCGAGACCTTTTCTTCATGTAGATCACTGTGTAAATTCAGTAAACATAAATTTCACCCTCAACCTCACGCAAGGAGTGTTTATCGATAGAATTTATCGCACTAATCACACAGAAACTTGAAATTTCAACGCCCCAACATTAGTCACCTCCGTTTCTCATAAAATCACGGTAAAATGCGGCATTCTCTGTCCAAAGACATCGCTTTTAACGGAGAAACAAATCCACGCTATAAAACGCGGACTGGAAAATATGGACTGGGTATAAAACACGGACTAGGTATAAAACGCGGACTGCGGACTGGGTATAAAATACGGACTACGGACTACTTTGGTAGAAACGGTGCAAATTGGTTCTAGGTAAGGAAAAATAAGATCAAAAGATCGCTAAACTGAGCAAGACACGTGAGTTAAAGTTGCAAATACTCCTATAAATTCTTGATGGAGCTGTGCTGCCCGGTTCTCTGAATCATGAGCCGGATAAAAATGCTATTTTCTTCACCCATTTTTAGACCTTGTCTCGGTCTCCAACAATCATGAAAAGGGTCAGGATCAGGGGGTACGCCCTTATATAAGGGAAGGGTAGGGGTTTGGGGCCTTTTTGGTCTGAAAACACTTTGCCCATTTTGGTCTGGAATCGGGTATGGTTTTTCGAGGGAACTACGGGAGCATACATGAATGGACGTATTTATCGTTTCAATTCCAAATGAATAAGAACGAAATAGAAATGTGCGAATTCGAAATGCATTTGGAGAATTTTTTTGTTTCCGTTCTAACTTGGTAATGATGACATAATTTCTGCCTAATTATACCTAACCTGTTCCGGGCTCCGAGATAGCTAGGTCCGCTGAATTGAGAAAGCGCGAACACGAAAATAAAATGGGAAAAAACTGGGAAGTCTCCCCAACTATCTGAGAGCCTGGAACAGGCTAAATTAGGCCAGGTCCGAAAATGGGTATGGATTTTAGAGATCTGGTCTGAAAATGGGTGTGGAAAATAACATTTTTTGGTCTGCAATAAGATCAGGATTCGGAGAACCGGGCACCACCCCCCACCAAGAATTCCCAGTAGTGCCCCCCTCCGGGGATAAGGAGCAGGGTGTAAATCATGTCATCATAATCATCGCTCGGAATATAACGTTGGATGACTCATTTCGGTTATTATTCACGTATGTGAGTAATCCCTCCCCCCTTGCCCTCCCCTCTAAATACCGCTTTTGTGCATCGCGGAATGACCTACATTGACCTTCTCGTCTGAGTTCTTCATTCAGTCCTCATAGGGAATTGTGGCATTCGATAAGAATTTTACTGATCTGACTAACACCAATACTATTTTTTTAATTCGGTGCTTCTTATTGGTTTAAAGCTGCAAATTGAAATCTCTTCTAACTTCTTCTTTTTATAAAATTCAGAGTTAAATTTCAGTTACCTTGAGTACTGGCATAACCTTCCTTCTCCGTGGGAAGAATAGACTACGTGAACAGCCAAGGGAATGTTAAAGCTGGGACTACTGTTTTTGCTAGTCCGCTTTCCATTTCTCTCAGTTTTACCTTTCTTAAGCTGTTTTTATTTACATAGTCCGTAGTCCGCGTTTTATACCCAATCCGTGTTTTATACTCAGTCCGGAGTCCTCATTTTATACCTAGTCCGTATTTTATACCCAGTCCGCAGTCCGTGGTCCGCAGTCCGCAGTCCGCAGTCCGCAGTCCGTGTTTTATACTGACCGTTATCTCTATCAACGCAAAGTTAAGATTACCTTGTACAAAAAGCCTTTTTGTTTCATCATAACGTCGGCAAGATAATGTTGAAGTGTATTTCAGCTCCAGAAGGGAACTAACGCGTAGGGACTTTTCCCGCCGGTTGTCCACGGAGGCCGCATGAAAGGTCAAGATGTTATGACGTCAAACGTCGCCTGTCACGCCATGCTTCGGATAGAAATAGTAACGAACATCCAAAGACTCGAGACCAACAAAAACATAATATAGAAATCCCACAAAACCGGCTGGTTTGATCAGGATCACGACTTATGATAGTTTAGAACGGCTGAATTTTTTCAATTTGTGAAATTTACTGAGAATATGGGACTGCCGGCCATTTAGTGTTTTGAAAACCTTGACCGGCAGTCGAGCTGAAAAAAGTTCTAAGTGTCACAAAACACGGTTTCGTCTTTAGAGCCCAGCGTAAACCAAACACTAGACTTGAGATCTATAAAGCATTTCAGGATCACTTGACTTGTCTTAATCGACATATGATAGTTTAGATTAGCTAGCGTCTTTCGATTTTGTGAAATTTACGGAATATGGGACAGCAGGAGCGAACACGATAGAGGAAGGTAAACTGTTTCTCTCTGTAACTGTATTATATTGCCACGATTATTTAAATTTTGTTACTACAAGAAGCTTTTTCAGGTTAAGTGACTTAAAATAAAACCCTTTTCGGCTTCCTACAATGGCTACGAAAGAGACATTTCGTCAATTTCCTTGATTGTTGATGATCGTCTTTGGTTTCACTCTGTTATTCAAGTCGGGACATTTTTTCTTAAAGTTTTCTAAGAATAAGATTGTAATGGGAAAAAAGATCCCTGCGTCGTGTTTTGATGTATATAATGAGCACCCTTTTCCCGAGAAATATACAGTGAAAGACCATATTTCTAATGCTAAACTAGAAAAAGGCGATCATTATTACATCCAAACACGGCGCAAGGATCTTTTTTCCCATTACAATCTTATTCTTAGAAAACGTTAAGAAAAAATGTCCCAAAAAGCGCTCGAAAATACAAACGAAATGTGCTCATGCCCCCTGGGCATCCTATAACCTCCTTAAATCGAATTAGTTCAATATAGCCGCCGTACCGGTAAAAAGGTCTATTAGTTCACACATTCCTTTGTACACCTAGAGTGTTAATTTATTCGAACCTCGAGTAACTTACGGTTCCTTTGTCACCACTGTCAATCATAAATAAGGTTGATATCCAGGGGAGATGTCTTGAATGATATATTTTTGTAAGAATTCCCTTCGCGCCAGATACATTCGGAACGCTTTGGTCGTAGCCTGGAGTGCAGGCGTATTTTGGGTGGGCGAAATCTTGATCGTGTTCGTAATATTGTTGTAGCCGCCATCTTTGATTTTATGACAGTGGAAGATTGGGGAGAGTAGAAATAGCAACCCTTCCGGTAGGTGCGAGCCAAATTTTTATATAAGAAGAAAGAGTTCTTCGAAAGTTTAAAATATTACTTGAGAATATAAACAACAAATCTCCGTCGGCGGTGCGGTCCGGAAAGAAATCTTGTCGAGTCAATAAGACAGTTCTGTTGTCTTTTGAAGAAAAAAACAGATGACGCTCACGCGTGTGCATAATCGGGACACTGTCCCGGTTATCTCATTTGGGTTGAAAGTTGAAAAATCCTCTTACGGAAAGCAGGTATTTTTCCACTCGAAAAGGTCAGACAACACAAAAAATTCTTCATCGTCAATGAAATTAGACGTACGGCTTAAACAAATAAGATATTGCATTATTTTAAAAGACGCCATTGCAAAAAAATTTGTTGCGAACGAACATCACAGTTTTACATTTGTGTTTACATTCAGTGTCGTCGTCGTCGACCTAGCGACTGACTGCTTCTTAAGTTTCCTTTTTCCCGCCGAAACTGACGAGTCTCGTTTCAGTCTTTTCCCAGTCAACAGACGTCGTCGTCGTGAACTTCGTCGTGGTTCTTAAGTTCCCTATTAGCTGTCTTAAGCCCGTTTCAAACGTCGTGCTACTGCCGTGCCGAACTCAATTGATCGAATTAAATTCGACTTTAAAGCACGGCAGTAGCGCGACGTTTGACACCAAGTCGAGCTACTGCCGTGTAGCACGGCAAGCCATGCCGTGCTACACGGCAGTAGCTCGACTTGGTTTCAAACGTCGCGCTACTGCCGTGCCGAATTCAATTCATAAACTATAAATACATTAGCATACATTTTCTGACATTTAAAAGTTTGCCAAACCGTTTCTTTATTCTTGTGTTTTGTTTTCGGCAACAGCCGTTCTATTCGACTGAATTAAATTCGACGTCTAAACATGTCTGAAACCATGTCGTGCGAGTGTCGTACGCC
The DNA here is from genome assembly GCF_958299795.1 of Porites lutea. NCBI lineage: Eukaryota > Metazoa > Cnidaria > Anthozoa > Scleractinia > Poritidae > Porites > Porites lutea. The sequence goes on from NC_133202.1 coordinate 52,767,014, forward strand.
TGCTGCAGTTGAACTACAGTCGAGCCAGCTTAGCACGGCAGTAGCACGACGTTTGAAACAAGCCTTAAATTCCTGATCATACATTTAGTTTCATGAATAAACAGTGTAAAGCATGGAAAAGAGATAATTTACCGTTATTAAAGATAAGCGCTTAATTCTAAATATTTTAAAACGAAAAGTCTCTATCAGTGTAAGGATTTCCTCTCCCTCTATCGGTCTACAGGCGGCGCGCCCAGACTTCATGAGGTGAAGATATCCATTTGTAGTTGAATGAATAAAGATAGCGCTTATTCTAAATATTTTAAACCGAAAAGTATCTATAGATAAGGATTTCCTCTCCTCTATCCGCTTATTCTAAATATTTTAAACCGAAAAGTCCCTATATGTAGGGATTTCCTCTTCCTCTTTCGGCCCACAGGCGGTACACCCAGAATTTTTGATAAAATGTATTTGAGCCAGAACTACAACACGCTGTAAAGATTGCGCTTAAAACTACGCTTTCAAGCAAGAAAATTTTGTATTCATTAGGTATGAATGCCATTAATTTTGAATTAACGTTAAGCAGTGTCGAAAAAGTGAGCGATCATTCTTCCTTCCCGCATCCATTCCCGATATCACCTATAAATCATGCGAATGACACCGAGGAAGCCTATTTAAAGGCCATGAGAGAAAGATCTGGTAAGATTCGATAACATATTTGTACTTTGTGACTTATCCTTGAGATGATACTCCACATATACAAGGAAGCTGAGCGCTTTCAATACGGCGGGAACTTTTGCTTCACTAGTTCTCAAGAGTCAAAAAGAAACACTACGTAATGTATGAGATTATGCGCTGCCTGGGATGTAACAGACTCTACAAACATACCGCAGGGTTCTCGCAAATCGGAGGGAAACGAGGGTATTTGAGATTTTGTTCAGACTCAGACGATGCTGAACACCCCGGGTTCTGCACACTATTTTGGGCTAGTGTATCCGGAATTCATAATGTTCTATTGGCGGACTTGGAGTTGTCAGGTTTAATTGTATACTTATATACTATCAGGGAGCTTAAGCAACGACGACTGGGACGGCAATGAGAACTGCCAAAAAAAGAAAAAAGAAAGAAAGAAAGAAAATAGGAACTGCGAAAAAAAAACTTTTATGCATGGTCATGTATCACGCTTCTTTGTACGTGCATTTTTCTACCGCTACTGCACGACTATGACGTCTGCTAGGAAGTGCTTACTTTCATTCAAATGTTAAAGAGGTCGTTAAAGAAAATATGCTAACATTTGACTAATTGAACGAGGCGGACCTATAAAAAGCGAGAAAAAGTTTGTAGATGAGCGACTTCACTTTTTGAGTGACCATTTTGTAGCTACCGCCGCCGTCTATTGTTGTTTAAGATTCCTAGTAGTACTCTACATACAGTCCTTATAATTTTGGTCGATTTCAAGAAATGTTAAACTGTTTCTTGATGGAGACGAGACAGGAAATAAGAGCGACCCTGCCGTTGTTGCCTCAAACTTGAAGTCACTTCGTGGACCAGATGGCGTAAAATTGTTTTCTTCTAAAGACTGGCTCAGCACTCAACAAGTTACATCATACTTTTCACGTCTCGCATCGGTCGCTAAGAGTGGAAAGCTTTCTTTAAACAAGAAGACTGTAATAGAGGAAGAAGATATGCTCGATGCCCTTGTTGAGAGAGGAGAACGAGAGTCCATGCGAGAGAAAGTTTTTCACGTTGTGGACTTATAGAAGGAGCTTAAAAACCGTTGAGAAAAATATGGGGCAGAGCCGATAAGCAGCTAGGTAGGAGATACCTGTTACCAATGCCTGTTATAACGCGCGCTCTCATAAGAATGACACTTCATAAGAATGACAACACATTTTTTTATTAATGAAAACTTTTTGTTGTAAGCTAAAAATTTGTCCCATCTCCGCAAACGGGGCTCTGCAACCAATTTTCAGGACCCGGTTGTTCAAACGTTGGTAAGTACTATCCACCGGATAAATCACTATCCAGCAGGCCCCGGTTGTTCAAACGCTGGATAGCGCTATCCACCGGATAAAAATCTATCCAGTAAATCATTGCCAGAAATTAGGGACAAGATGGCGGTTGCGCGTGCGCACCAAGGCCACAATGGCTGCGAATTCGTATAAGAAAATGTATGGAGAAAAGGAAACTTTTTCAAACATATCGATTTTGAGCTCACGGGTGTTCGGTGCACGACTCGAAACATGTTAAGCGCTGTGTAACCTTCGCATCTGGGTTAAAAATAGCTAATTAGAAGTAGGTTTACTTACTTCCCGAAGTGGCCACTTTTATCTCACGTTGTACGCTCCATTTCTCCATACATTGTCTTAAAATCTTGCCGAAGTCATGCGAAATACTCGTCGATTAGAGGATAAACCCTTCACTGAAGTAAATTTGCACGACTCGATATCACTTCTGCGATGGAAGATGTTTCCAAAACAGTCGTTAAAAGGACGATTTTTGCACTGGAAAATACTTCCAAAGGCGCATTATTTCCCTCAGTTTTCTATCTGTAGTCCAGTAATGGACGCCATAGTTGCGAATGACTTATTTCGGTCGGACAAAGCTTCACAACTCCAAACCTCACCGAATCGCCATTTTGGTTGTTGCTACAACTCCAGAGATGCTTCACGGGATATAAACTAGGTTCCAGGCATTCAAAAATCCTCGATTAGCTTACCAGGCTTGGTTTTAAAACAAAATTGTCACGAAAATGTCACGAAAATGTCACGAAAGGTACAGCCGCGTACTGTTTTGTTGCTATCAGCCGCTCGGCCGAGTATAAACCTAACATTTTCTTGCAAGAAGTTTCATTCCAGCTTTTTTCTTCGTAAAACAGATCCACAGAGCTCAAATTATTTAAAAAATCGCAGGGGATACGCTTTCCCTGACTACGATCGTTTTTGTCCGCCATTTTGGAAATGAGATTCCGCTGACAATTAATCACGGGCGCGAAATGTCCACTATTTCTGGCAATGGACGCAATTGGTTTCACTAATACTTATCCGCTGGAAAGTGATTTATTCGGTGGATAGTGCTATCCAACGTTTGAACAACCAGGGCCAGATAAGTACTAGGGAAAGCAATTGCGTTATCTAGTGGATAGATTTTTATCCGGTGGATAGCGCTATTCAACGTTTGAACAACCGGGATCTATTTCTTTCTAAGTTATGTCATATTGGAAGATGTGTTGGCTCTTATACATTGTATACAACTTACAGCTCATTATATCACCTTATAAGGCTATAAAATAAATTTAAAAAAGAGCTTACCCTTTGCCAGACAAAGCAAAAATACGAAATTTGTAAATGGCATCAAAGCAAACCATTTTCTAAAGCACTAAGCCAAAGAACACTTCCCGTTGATTACACAATGAATGGCGGTAGATACTTCATATATGATTATTATTATGTACCTAAGCATACCTATTATTATTGTACTTTATACAACACTATATTAATACCCCTAATCAACACCATATACCCCTATATACCCCTATGCAACACCATATACCCCCATACAACACCATAAACCCCCATACACAACCATACACCACCTATACATAACCATACAACCTATACAACACCATACATCCATATACATCACCATATACCCCTATACAATACCATATACCCCTATATACCCCTATGCAACACCATACACCCATATACATCACCATATACCCCTATACAATACCATATACCCCTATATACCCCATGCAACACCACATACCCCCATATACCCCTATACAACACCATATACCCCTATACAACACCATAAATCCCCATACACAACCATACACCACCTATACATAACCATACACCCTATACAACACCATACACCCCTATACATCACCATATACCCCTATACAATACCATATACCCCTATATACCCCTATGCAACACCATATACCCCCATATACCCCTATACAACACCATATACCCCTATACATCACCATAAACCCCCATACACAACCATACACCACCTATACATAACCATACACCCTATACATCACCGTATACCCCTATATACCCCTATACAACACCATATACCCCCATATACCTCTATACAACACCATACACCCCCATACATAACCATACACCACCTATACATAACCATACACCACCTATACATCACCATACACCCTATATATCACCATACACCCTATACATCACCATATACCCCTCTATACCCCTATACAACACCATATACCCCCATATACCCCTATACAACACCATACACCCCAATACATAACCATACACCACCTATACATAACCATACGCCACCTATACATCACCATACACCCTATACATCACCATATACCCCATATACCCCTATACAACACCATACACCCCCATACATAACCATACACCCCTACACATCACCATACATCCCTACACATCACCATACACCCCTAAACATCACCATACTTTCCTATACATCACCATACACCCTTATACATCACCATACATCCCTATACATTCCCATACACTACTATACATCACCATACACCCCTATACATCACAATACACCCTTCTACATCACCATACATCCCTATACATCACCATACACCCCTATACATCACCATATACCCCATACATAACCATACAACCCCATACATAACCATACACCCCTATACATCACCATACATCCCTATACATCACCATACACCCCTATACATCACAATACACCCTTATGCATCACCATACATCCCTATACATTCCCATACACTACTATACATCACCATACACCTACATACATAACCATACACCCCTATACATCACCATACACCTCCATACATAACCATACACCCCTATACATAACCATACACTCCATACATAACCATACACCCCTATACACCACCATACACCTCCATACATAACCATACACCCCTATACATCACCATACACCTCCATACATAGCCATACACCCCTATACATAACCATACACTCCATACATAACCATACACCCCTATACATCACCATACACCTCCATACATAACCATACACCCCTATACATCACCATACACCTCCATACATAACCATACACCCCTATACATCACCATACACCCCTATACATTCCCATACACCCCTATACATCACCATACACCCCTATACATCACCATACACCCCTATACACCGCCATACACCCCTATACATCACCATACACCCCTATACATCACCATACACCTCCATACATAACCATACACCCCTATACATCACCATACACCCCTATACATCACTATACACCCCTATACATCACCATACACCCCTATACATCACCATACACCTCCATACATAACCTTACACCCCTATACATCACCATACACCTCCATACATAACCATACACCCCTATACATCACCATACACCCCTATACATTCTCATACACCCCTATACATCACCATACACCCCTATACATCACCATACACCCCTATACATCACCATACACCCCTATACACCGCCATACACCCATATACATCACCATACACCCCTATACATCACCATACACCCCTATATATCACCATACACCTCCATACATAGCCATACACCCCTATACATCACCATACACCCCTATACATTCCCATACACCCCTATACATCACCATACACCCCTATACATCACCATACACCCCTATACATCACCATACACCCCTATACATCACCATACACCCTTATACACCGCCATACACCCCTATACATCACCATACACCCCTATACATCACCATACACCCCTATACATCACCATACACCTCCATACATAACCATACACCCCTATACATCACCATACACCTCTATAGGCGATGGAAGGATTAACGTATGGGTTTTGAATAACAGTATCTATTCCCCGGGGGGGGGGGGGGGTACTCCCATATATGGGCTGTATAGGTACGTGCCGCGCAACAGGGTATGGTTTTTGAAGTTTTCGGTCCTTAAATAGGGTATCTTTTTTGACCCTTTTGTTTCTGTGTCCCTTGTGTGGTCCTTAGATAGGGTAGGTTAATTGTATTATCTAATACTGGAGTGTGAAAATGCGCGCCTAAACGAACGGTTTTTTTTTTAACTTGATGTATCCGTTTAAGTATTAACAAAATGATTTTGCAATAGAGGTTTAATAGCCGTTAAGCGGGTAAATACACGTAACGCCTCTTTAAGCCACATGTTTGTTTCTTCCTTGAATAGGGTGTCATTTTTCGGCTTTGGGCCTTAAAAAGTGTATCAGTTTTCGCTTTCTTAGTCCTGAACTAGGGTTAGGGTTTACGAAGCTTCGCGGCACACCCCTATCCGAAATACGCGGGAGTACCCCCCCGGGATCTATGCCTATTCTTTGGTGTTTGCTCATTTATAACACTAATTCAAAATAAGATCATGAGGCTACAGAATCCATGTGGCATTTCAATTATCGATGCTTTTACAGCTGTTTATTGGATAATACCCGACCTGCGATGCCAAAAACGTCTTTGGATTTTGTTTTTCTGCGACTTAAATCACAATCTGAAGAAGCGACGCTTTCTGCGACGCTTTCTTCGCTTTCTTGCCTTTACATTTTAGCGAACCTCCTGGGAAACGAAAGCCCGTGGTTTGTGATTGGTGGATTTCGATCCGTTTTGTGTATTTATGTGTTTCAAGGCTCGTTGCTTTGTTTTTGAAAAGCACCGTAAGTTTTACCTTAGTTCTAGGTTTTTTTAACTTCTTTATACTGAAACGTGGCAAGTTTAGATTTCAAAGGTGAAATTGTTCCTAAAGAGCTTCCAAATCCAGAGGAAACACAGATACGGAAGGGTGAAAACGAACTGGTTAGTTCCCGTTTGCTGACAAACACAGTGGATGCTACGGTAACAGTTTGATTGACGTCGCAGAATAATTTGAATTTGGAGCATGCTCAATTTTGTCCAAGATGTCGGCAGACATTCTCGACCCCAGTGCTTACGGGTGAGGTTCCTTCCTCTTCCCGACTTATCTAGGAAGATCGAAGAAGACTCTGTTCGCAGGGTACTAATGTCGTTATTTATGTCGTTATACACGGCATTCATTGAAAACTTACTGGTCTTGTTTGGTGTAGTTATAAGTAATATACATTGTATATCTAGCCGATTTTTTGAAATCCAGCCTAAAGAAATTTCCAGTCAAGTGAGTGAAAAGGCGTCAAAAGGCAGGTTTCTTTATGATAAGCCCGAGAAGCTCCAAACTCACAGTAACCAAGAAATAGGTAAGGAGAAAAAAAAGAGCGAGTTTTTATAATAGTTCCTTTGTCAGGGGCGCGGCCAGCTTTTCGACTATAGTTGTAGGCCTGCGCTGACCTCACCAACACTTTGACCTCTTAAGCGTTTTAGATCACCCCAATAACGCATAGTTTATTACAAGCGGTAGAGTGATCCAACCAAAAATTTGTAAGCCCGAAAAAAAAAAAAGGAAACAGTTAAGACTGTGGAAGAACTGGAAAACGATTCCGTCTTGGACTACATTTTGGAACGAGCTCTGCACATACAAGAATTTATCACCAGTTGGACAACAAAATGTAACAACAAAACAATAGATTTGATTAGTCTTCTCTGGAAGATAAACTTACCGGCAGCTAACCTTTATGAACAGGAGTCAAAGTTAAACGTTATGGAATTAAATTTGACCCCACAGCACAAAGATAACCTGTTAAGAAATCTCACAGGATTTAATCTTCAGTTGGACCCAATTAACAAAGACGGAAACTGCTTCTTCAGAGCAACAGCCCGGCAGCTACAAAAACACTTGCAACGTTCGGATTTACAAAATCTACAGCATATTTCCTCACTGGGGCTTGGAATCAACGAGGAACGTGACACGGAAAACCTGAGACTACTTTTCGTGCGTGAAGTCACTGAAAATCTCGATGAATACAGGGAGTGGATATCCTATTCGTCAAATGTACGGGAAATTGAACGTTTTAAAACTGATGGCCATTTCGCAAGTGACATTGGCGACATCTGTGCTAAGGCATGTGCTAATCTCCTCCGTGTCCCGATAATTGTAATTACAGCTTTGCCTAATGTCCCATCCATTCCATTTTTACCAAAACATTTCATCACTGCTGTACCCATGTATCTGGCGTACGACCATTCAGGTCCAGGGCATTATGACGCTACAAAAGGTAAATAAGCATGCATAAGGCATTAAGACGGAATCCACTAGGAAATTGAGTAATTTTAATTTTCAGTGTACAAAAATACCAGAATCATTCAAACAACATCGCATTCTTTTTTATATTTTTCAAGGGCTATGGATGCAATTAGTTATCTGTAACACCAAAGAATGTGAAAAGAAAATGTCTCATGGGAGCCAGAGAAAAATATATGTAAAATTTCACAAAATGACACCTTACACATGAATTTTCAGAACTTTACCCGTGTTTTCACAATTCTTGTGAAATTTGACAGTTATTTTCTAGGGTTCCCATCAGAAATTTCACAAAATGACACCTTATACCAAGATGGCTGGACGCGTTACCACGTTGTCCGTTAATTTTGGCCTCCTGCTCTGCCTGTTTCTTATCTTGAATGGCATAAAACAAAACAAATCATCAACGAAGCCACTAAGCAATAGTAGCAACCTATATTTTGCTTCCCAAGAAGCTTGCAGGATTAAAATTCAATCTTTTCACTCTCTGGCACGGCGTCCAGCAAAACACCAAGCAGTCGGAGCTTTCCAGAAAGGCTTTATTACGTGCAAGCTTATACTTCATGGCTCTCTAGCCTTGGCTCTAATAGCGCTTGCCGGAGATGTTGAACTCAACCCTGGATATAGGAGTTTGGAGGATGTTAGGAGTTCACGAGGATTGAGGCTTGCTCATCTAAATATTCGAAGCTTGAGGAACAAATCAGACTCGCTGCGCCTGGAGGGTTTGGATAACAGAACGATCGATATTCTTACACTCAGTGAGACTTGGCTGGATGACTGCTATGAAGACTCTCATGTTATTATTCCAGGATATAATTGCATTCGCCTGGATAGGTCTGGAGCCAAAGAAGGTTTTGGTGGAGTAGCAATCTATGTAAAGGAAGGCTTGCCGTTTCGTGTTAGGAATGATCTTTACTCAGCCGCAAATGAATGTCTATGGATTGAGCTATCGCGCACTAAATGTCGCCCAGTATTGATTTGTTGTGCATATAGAGCCCCCGGTTTTGACTTTGCGAACTTTATTTCAAACTTGGAGATATCTATGACGAAAGTTAACCTGGAAAAATGTGATTTCGTGCTTCTTGGCGACCTAAATGCAAATATGCTGCCATTTTCAAGAAAGAAAGAAAAACAAGAGCTTAAAAAATTTGCAACTTCACACGATCTTACGCAACTCATTACTGAGGCCACCCGAGTGACGGAAACCTGTCAATCCTTGCTTGACGTGATTTTAGTGAACAATGATCACCGCATCAATGACTCCGGTGTTGTTCCTGTTTCGCTGAGTGATCACTACCTCGTCTATTGTGTTTTAAAAGCAGGTGTAATTAAGGCACCACCGAAGACAATTGAATACCGCTCTTATAAAAACTTTGATGCGAACACCTTCCTAGCGGACTTGAATAACGTCCCATGGCACATCATTGAAAACGAGGAAGACATCGACGACGCCGTGTTTATTTGGAATCACTTGTTTTCTGAAATAGCTGACCTGCATGCGCCCGTGAAAAGGCGAAGAATACGAGGTGTTCCGCTCCCGTGGTTGAATGATACAATCAGTGAGGTGATGAAGGATCGTGATTTTCACCATCGTAAAGCCGTGAAAACCAATTCTGCTTTTCACTGGGCTCGCTATAGAAAGTTAAGAAATAGGGTCAATCGTGAAGTCAAGGCAGCAAAATCCAAGTATTATTGTGACTTGATTTTAGAGGCTAAAGGGGATTCAGGAAAGATCTGGAAGGCGGTGAATGAGGTGTCTTCGCGCAAGACTAAATCCTCGAGCCCACAATGTATCGTAGTTGATGGTGTTGAACACACCACCCCAGCCTCTATTGCATCCGTGCTCAACTGTTATTTCTCATCCATTGGCAGAAGTCTTGCAAATAAAATATCAGCTGCTGCTATGTTCCCAGTCAGATCGGCCACGATGCTACAGTCTTTCTCGCTTGACGAAGTTGATGAGAAAACAGTACTCAAGCATCTGCTTTCTCTAAAGACAAATAAAGCTATTGGCTTGGACAACATCAGTGCGAGACTTTTAAAGTATGGCGCGCGTGCTATTTGTCCCTCGATCACCAAGTTACTGAATCTCTCTATTCGCACTGGCAATTTTCCTGAAATATGGAAATGCTCGAAAGTGGCTGCACTTTTCAAAACTGGAGATAGGAGAGATGCGTCAAATTATCGCCCAATTTCTATTCTGCCAACAATGAGTAAAATTCTGGAAAAAGTCGTCCATTCCCAATTCTATGACTTTCTGAATTCAAATAATCTCCTTTCAAGCAAACAATTTGGCTTCCGTCCCAAACTGTCTACAACATCGGCTCTCACCAGTTTTGCAGATGAGGTCCTATTGCATATGGAGAGTGGAGACCTGTGCGGTGCAGTGTTCCTAGATCTGACCAAGGCATTCGATACCGTTGACCATACGATCTTGCTATCTAAATTGTCGGCTATCAATGTCTCGCCCAGCACTCTACAGTGGTTCAAGTCTTACCTGAATCATCGTAAACAGCGGACTGCCTGTAGCGATGCTGTGTCTGACCCTCTCCCGATGACCTTTGGGGTACCACAGGGGAGCATTCTAGGACCGCTTCTCTTCTTGGTTTATATTAATGACCTTCCGCTGGTTATAAAGAATTGCGAAGTGACTTTGTATGCTGATGACACGGTCCTGTACTACTTTGCTAAAGAGCCACACCTGTTAGAAGAGGCACTAAATGATGATCTCTTGAAAGTTGCCCAGTGGTTACATGGAAATAAGTTAACTTTAAATCTTACTAAGACGAAATCCATGATTATAGGCAGTAATAGGAAACTTGTTGGTATTTCCTCTTTCACGTTATCTATTTTTGACACTGATATAAATTCTGTAAGTAGTTTTAAATATTTGGGAGTTATGTTGTCTTCAACTTTCACATGGTCCGACCATATTGAGTATATTTCATGTAAGGTTAATAAAAACCTTGGTCTTCTACGTAGGATTAAGTATTATTTACCTTATGATGCCCGGTTACTTTTTTATAATAGCTTAGTGCTACCTATTTTTGATTATGCTGATTTAGTCTGGGGTGACAAGGACAATGTCTCACTTATGAAGGAATTGCAAATTCTCCAAAACAAAGCAGCTAAGTTGATATTAGATAGATCACCTCACTCCTCATCCACCGATGCATTGATTGTCTTGAGATGGCTGAATCTTGAAGAACGTAGGAAATGTCATCGATGTATATATGCATACAAGTGTATTAATGGCCAACTTAATCATTCTTTGGACATTGTAAGAAAGAGTGATATACATTCCTACAATACGCGCAATAACGATACTATCAAGCTCCCCAAAATTAAATATAATTGGGGAAAACAACGTTCGCGGTACCACTGTTTCAAAGACTTTAATGAATTAGAGAGAACTGTAAGAAACTCAGCAAGTTTTCCAATTTTTAAGAAGTGTCTTTTTTCTGCTTTTTATAATTGAGTACTTGTAGTGTGTATGTTTTAATTATTTCTGTAACTGGATTTTAGCTTGAATTTTTTTTTTTTTTTTTTTTTTTTTTTTTCATATATATCGATTTTAGCTTAACCTTTTTATATTTTAATTGTATTATATAATATACATCTCGTAATTAGGACCTCTATGTAAACCACTCTTGTGATGGAGCATCCTATTAAAAGATTGTTATTATTATTAGAAATAGTCTTTGGTGTTATTACAGATAACTGTATCCATAGCCCTTGAAAATGTGAAAAAGAATGCGATATTAAATAAATTGTTCTGGTACAAGATTTTTGTCCACTGAAAATCAAAATTACTCAGTTTTCTGATGGATTCCGTCTTAAGCCTTGTTTAAGTGTAGCACGTTTGCTTGGATGATTTTGTTATTGGCATTTGTACGTTTTCCTGCCCGTGTGTGTGAAAGGTCTTTTAAATAAGCAAATAAATATATAAACAAATAAATAATGATTTAGAGGTAACACATCCACAAAGTGGTTCTTCTTCTACCTGATTCCTGATCGAATTGGGATTTGGAAATGCTACTGGCAAAAAAAACTCTCGGAGCAAAGGAGATGAAGAAGAACAAACTCAACCCACATATGGCGTCGACGCTGGGATTATTACCTATTGGATTGGCAATCACTCAATCATAAATATCAAAGAAGATACTCTCTTATTTACAGATGAAGAAAAAAACGAGTGTCTATCATTTGAAACGTGGATATCTTAAAAATCAACTAGTCCATAGGATAATAATAATTGTAATAATTATAATTAATCATGATGATGATGTATGTTTTACTTACACTGTATTTTTTCTCTGGTATGTTTCCAGAGTTTCTGAATTCGAATGATGAAACGGAAGGAAATGACACTAAAACCAGATGTACCTGTGGCAAGAATGTGAAAGACCCTTCCAAAATGGCTTGTACATCTTCTAAATGTCCTTGTAACAGAAAAAGTCAAGCGTGCTCAAGAAAATGTCGCTGCTTCAATTGTAAGAACAAAAATAATGCTGCCACTGAGGGAGAGAGACAATTAGGCGAAACCCGCAAACGCAAACGCGGATGTACATGTGGTAACACCTTAAACAAAGAAGATAAAGGTCGTGTATCGTGCAGAGATGGAAAAAGAAAAAGAAAATGTCCATGCGTTGCTGAAGGACTCGGGTGTACCGAGTCATGCAAATGTTACAACTGTGGAAATATCTTTCAAATTGGCGGTGTTTCCGCTTCACCAGGCACAGGACGAAAGAGAAGGAGAGCTACCATTTCAACCTACAAGAGACAACGAGGAAAAGAGTTTATGGAAAGACAGAAAGCTCCAGTGACCTCGGGACCTTGGAGACTGCTAGAAACATTGTGTCTAGTAGTTTGTAAGGAAATTCTCTTCGTTAGAGAGCTTCCAAGAAATTCATCAAACTTTTCAACGCTGTACAACTTTGTTGCAGAATCGGACAAGGTTAAGGAAATGTCTTTAACGATTGAACGAAAAAGTACAGCTCAAGTAGCGGCAAAAATCGCACATTTGTCAGAACATAATAATTGTTGAGCTTTTGAACAAGAAACAGAAACAGGGTTACAAATTTAACCTCGGGTCAGAGATCATGAGAGATAATGCCAGCCATCAAACTCTGCGAGTGAGGGGAGGCGAATTGAGGGAAAGGTGCACTGTTTAAAAAAATGTGCATGAGTGTATAATCAGGTTTAAAAAGTTTGTGAAGCCGAGAGGTTTTACACCTAGGAATACACAATTGCGAGCTACGAGTTGTTTTGAAGGGCTTCAAATTCTCCGCTAATTTTATAGATGAACTCATTTTTGCACAAATATATTTAGATTTGTGGTTATTATGGCCTAAAAATTGAACGTAAAGGTTAGCCGTTTTTTTATCAGACATAGAGACACTCATTTTACCAACATAAATTTCTTTGTTTTGTTTTATTTTTAATGAATTATTAATGAATGTCTGAAGTTTATTTATGCTTTTGTTGATTATATACTGTGAAAGAGCTTGGCCTAGGAGATAACTATCAACCAATCAGACTGCCCAAAAACACCAAGCCTGAGTGGATATATACTAAATAAATTTTAGTTACCGACTATTGCAATGTATTAAGCAAATATACCCATCTGCTATTTGTGAATTAGATTTTCAGTGAAAAGCTCAACAGAGTACGGTATCTCCAGCCAGTACATATAATAATAATTCAATATCGTTTTTTATTGATGAACTTGAAAATTGAAGGTCATATACCAATAATGAAAATAAATAAATAGATGAATTAAATAAATAATGTTTTCTCTACTGACCTTGGAGCTAGTAGCCGAATTGCGGAGGAACTGCGGAAATCAGACGCATTTGCATTCGCTTCAGTCCATTGTTTAATCTCACCGCCCCCCCCCCCTCCCCCTCACCCCCCAGTCCCATAACGGCACAAGTCGGCCGTCTTACTCTTCGAACCAAGAAACGACGAAAACGAAGCCAACGAGAAAGCCCCAAAAACAATAAGAATATGCTTGGATTAGCAAAACACTACGACTTTACTTTGCCGTTGCGCGACTGCGACGTGATGTTAGATTGACCTTTTTAAGCCAATATCAGTTTGGAATTTAAGCTACTAAAGGACTTTTTGCAGACAGCTATTACAACCACGGGGGCAGCCATGCTATGCAGGCACACCACTAGTAGCGAGCTTTGACAAGAATTAATGCTATATATGCTTTGCTGAATGTAAGGCATCTAGAAATAAAATGGGATAATAATGACACATATAAAAAACTATATAGGGTTGTATGGTGATGTGCAAAGACGCGTATGGGAATGTATACGGGTGTATGGGGACGTATAGGGGCGTATGGGGATGTATTGGAGTATATGGTGTTGTATAGGGGTGTATGGTGATGTATAGGGGTGTATGGTGATCTATAGAGGTATATGGCGATGTATATGGGTGTATGGGAATGTATGGGGTGTATGGTGATGTATAGGGATGTATGGTGTTGTATAGGGGTGTATTTCGATGTATAGAGGTGTATGGGAATGTATAGGGGTGTATGGGGATGTATAGGAGTATATAGTGATGTATAGGGGTATATGGCGATGTATAGGGGTGTGTGGTAATGTATAGGGGTGTATGGCGATGTATAGGGGTGTATGGGAATGTATAGGGGTGTATGGGGATGTATAGGAGTATATGGTGTTGAATAGGGGTATATGGTGATGTATCGGGGTGTGTGGTGATTTATAGGGGGTGTATGGTGATGTATAGGGGTGTGTGGTGATTTATAGGGGGTGTATGGTGATA
>NC_133202.1:52784479-52836979 GCF_958299795.1 Porites lutea
GCTGTATAGGGGTGTATGGTGCTGTATAGGGGTGTATGATGATCTATAGAGGTATATGGCGATGTATATGGGTGTATGGGAATGTATGGGGTGTATGGTGATGTATAGGGATGTATGCTGTTGTATAGGGGTATATTTCGATGTATAGGGGTGTATGGGGATGTATAGGGGTGTATGGTACTGTATAGGGGTGTATGGTGATGTATTGGGGTGTATGGAAATGAATAGGGGTGTATGGGGATGTATAGGAGAGTATAGTGTTGTATAGGGGTATATAGCGATGTATAGGGGTGTATGGCTATGTATGGGGGTGTATGGTGATGTATTGGGATATATGGCTATATATAGGGATGTATGGTGATGTGTATGGGTGTATGGTGATGTATAGGAGTATATAGTGTTGTATAGGGGCATATGGCGATGTATAGGGGTGTATGGTGCTGTATAGGGGTGAATGGTGATGTATAGGGGTGTATGGTGATGTATTGGGGTGTATGGGAATGTATTGGTGTGTATGGAGATGTATAGGAGTATATAATGTTGTGTAGGGGTATATGACGATATATAGGGGTGTATGGTGATGTATGGGGTATATGGCGATGTATAGGGGTGTATGGTGCTATATAGGGGTGAATGGAGATGTATTGGGGTGTATGGGGATGTATAGGAGTATATAGTGTTGTATAGGGGAATATGACGATGTATAGGGATATATGGTGATGTATAGGGGTATATGACGATGTATAGGTGTGTATAGTGATGTATGGGGTGTATGGTGATGTATAGGAGTACATGGTGTTGTATATGGGTATATGGGAATGTATAGGGGTGTATGGGGATGTATAGGAGTATATAGTGTTGTATAGGGGTATATGACCATGTATAGGGGTGTATGGTGATGTATGAGGTGTATGGTGATGTATAGGAGCATATGGTGATGTATAGGAGCATATGGTGTTGTATATGGGTATACGGTGTTGTATAGGGATATATGGTGATGTATAGGGGTGTATGGTTATGTATGGGGGTGTATGGTGATGTATAGGGATATATGGTTATGTATAGGGATGTATGGTGATGTGTATGGGTGTATGGTGATGTATAGGAGTATATGGTGTTGCATAGGGGTATATGACGATGTATAGGTGTGTATAGTGATGTATGGGGTGTATGGTGATGTATAGGAGTACATGGTGTTGTATATGGGTATATGGGAATGTATAGGGGTGTATGGGGATGTATAGGAGTATATAGTGTTGTATAGGGGTATATGACCATGTATAGGGGTGTATGGTGATGTATGAGGTGTATGGTGATGTATAGGAGCATATGGTGATGTATAGGAGCATATGGTGTTGTATATGGGTATACGGTGTTGTATAGGGATATATGGTGATGTATAGGGGTGTATGGTTATGTATGGGGGTGTATGGTGATGTATAGGGATATATGGTTATGTATAGGGATGTATGGTGATGTGTATGGGTGTATGGTGATGTATAGGAGTATATGGTGTTGCATAGGGGTATATGACGATGTATAGGTGTGTATAGTGATGTATGGGGTGTATGGTGATGTATAGGAGTACATGGTGTTGTATATGGGTATATGGGAATGTATAGGGGTGTATGGGGATGTATAGGAGTATATAGTGTTGTATAGGGGTATATGACCATGTATAGGGGTGTATGGTGATGTATGAGGTGTATGGTGATGTATAGGAGCATATGGTGTTGTATATGGGTATACGGTGTTGTATAGGGATATATGGTGATGTATAGGGGTGTATGGTGATGTATAGGGGTGTATGGTTATGTATGGGGGTGTATGGTGATGTATAGGGATATATGGTTATGTATAGGGATGTATGGTGATGTGTATGGGTGTATGGTGATGTATAGGAGTATATGGTGTTGCACAGGGGTATACGACGATGTATAGGTGTGTATAGTGATGTATGGGGTGTATGGTGATGTATAGGAGTATATGGTGTTGTATATGGGTATATGGGAATGTACAGCGGTGGATGGGGATATATTGGAGTATATAGTGTTGTATAGGGGTATATGGCGATGTATAGGGGTGTGTGGTGATGTATAGGGGTGTATGGTTATGTATGGGGGTGTATGGTGATGTATAGGGATATATGGTTATGTGTAGGGATGTATGGTGATGTGTATGGGTGTATGGTGATGTATAGGAGTATATGGTGTTGTATAGGGGTATATGACGATGTATAGGGGTGTATGGTGATGTATGTGGTGTATGGTGATGTTTAGGAGCATATGGTGTTGTATATGGGTATACGGTGTTGTATAGGGATATATGGTGATGTATAAGGGTGTATGGTGATGTATAGGGGTGTATGGTGATGTATAGGGG
This sequence comes from Porites lutea, assembly GCF_958299795.1. NCBI lineage: Eukaryota > Metazoa > Cnidaria > Anthozoa > Scleractinia > Poritidae > Porites > Porites lutea. Next base: position 52,786,862 of record NC_133202.1, read on the forward strand.
TGTATGGGTATGTTTAGGGATATATGGTTATGTATAGGATGTCTGGTGATGTGTATGGGTGTATGGTGATGTATAGAAGTATATGGTGTTGTATAGGGGTATATGACGATGTATAGGGGGGTATGGTGATGTATGGTGATGTATGGTGATGTATAGCAGCATATTGTGTTTTATATGGGTATACGGTGTTGTATAGGGATATATGGCGATGTTTAGGGGTGTAGGGTGATGTATAGAGGTGTATGGTTATGTATGGGGGTGTATGGTGATGTATAGGGATATATGGTTATGTATAGGGATGTCTGGTGATGTGTATGGGTGTATGGTGATGTATGGGAGTATTGGGTGTTGTATAGGGGTATATGACGATGTATAGGGGTGTATGGTGATGTATGGTGATGTATTGGGATGTATGGTGATGTATAGGGGTGTATGGTGATGTATAGGGATGTATGGTAATGTGTAGGGGTATATGGGGGTATATGGTGTTGTATAGGGGTATATAGGGTTATATGGTGATGTATAGGGTGTATGGTGATGTATAGGTGGTGTATGGTTATGTATAGGTGGTGTATGGTTATGTATGGGGGTTTATGGTGTTGTATAGGGGTATATGGTGTTGTATATAATAATAATATATTTAAGCAATAGAAAACGTTTTTCGCGTTTGCATAGCCTGATATAAACACGAGAGGGGTTGGGAGAATTCGAGACAGTTATGCAAACCCGAGACGAAGTCGAGGGTTTGCATAACCGTCGAGAATTCTCCCAACGCCTCGAGTGTTTATATCAGGCTATGCAAACACAGGAAAAAAGTTTTCTATTGCTTTTATAAAATAACTCTCCCTACAAAAAAACGCAAAACTCTTTGTATGGCACTGATTAAAAGAGAAATTCTTACCAGTCGCAAAATCTTGTCCACGAAGTCCTGCACGCGTAATGAGTTCTTGTTTTGCAAAAAGATGCTTTGCAAAATACGGAGTTTTCTCGCTTAAAATGTCAGCTTAAGCGAAGAAAAATTGACTCACCTTCTTTGTAAAGATTTTCCATGTTTCAGCCGACGAAGGAATGGGTAAATAAAGTAAACTTGTCGAGTTTTGAACTCGAAAACTTTTTCAAATTTGGTGCTTGCGTGATTAGCGCGCGAAAAGCCAAACAACTTGACGCCACAACCATGTTTACATACTCTCATGCAAACACTGCTCTCGGCCAATCAGAGCGCGCGTACTATCTTAGTTATTTTATAAAATAAGATATAATAAGTATATTAAGGTACATAATAATTATCATATATGAAGTACCTACCAATGGCGGTAGATACTTCATATATGAAGTACCTACCACAATGGCCTATATTACCGCAGGTCAGTTTCATTGCAGGCGCATAAGCAATATGGCGGAAGAAAGAGTTGTGGTTGATGTGGCCCTTCTGTCGTAATCTTTATGTCCAGAAAATGATAACCGTTGTCAATTTAACTATCAAAATGGGCATTAGAGTATTGGCCTTTTCAACAGCACCAAATCCGAGAAATAAGTCGCAGCCTGTGTTTTATCGCACCACTCAGTCTTTCTGAACGGCAATGGAATGTGCACTTTTGGACGGTTTTATGGCAGATATAATCCCGTGGAAACATAACAATGTAAAGAGAAGGTTAGAATCTCCTATTAGGAAGTTTTTCTTGCAATTTCTTTCAAAAGCACTGGGGAAATGTAACCAATCCTCATGAATTGTAGCATTATCGTAAGTCAGTAAAACGATCAGTTTGCAAATGGTGACCAGTAAAACCTCGGTATTTCTCTTAAACTATTGCAATACCCAGAAGTTTTATATACCAGAGCAAAAGACAATACCTCTGCGTAAATCATGAAGTATTTCACTTTACTTAAAGCTCTGCGAGAACTTTTTTATTTTTTTTTGAAAACTCAAGAAATTTGCATAATTTTTCTCATTAACATATGTCATGTTAAATAATGCTATGGAAAATTTAATAAAGAAGAGTCACACTGATTATGTTGTCATCGTTTAAGAGTGTATACTTAGTAGTTTGTGAGAATTTTGTTTCACCTGGATTGCTGAAAAATTTGCCAGAAATATTGTCATTCAAAAAATCACAAAATTTGCACATTTTTCAGTGTAGATTTGGCTGTTCAAGGGTACCCCCCTCTGAAAGAAAGAAAAGAAAGAAGCTTGAACAAAACTAATACCATATCTACCTATACTTCAGCAAGTTATGCCTATGTGGAAAGTTTGAGCCAATTCTGTGATGTGCACTGTAGCACCTTTTGCATGGTTTTCTCATGGATAGCCTCTTAAGGGTCAACGTCGTCCATTTCTTGACTTGAAAAACTACAAAACTTGATTAATATACGGGGATGAAAACTGAGTTTGATAGGGAAGGAAACAAATTATGCATTATGCGTTAGAAAGTTATAACAGAGGTAAGCCCAAGCTCGAAATATGAGCATCGGCGAGCATCGGCATTGTTGCGTAACATTCAAAATATAAGGATTTCCAGGGATTTGGGATCATGTTTACTGTAGGTAGTCTCGACCGATCTATCGGTCGATATAACCGTCGATATAGCGGTTGACACTCGGTTGATATAGCGGTCGATAGTCGGACGACAGTCGGTCCAGACTCGGACGATGGTCGGACGACACTCGGTCGAAGAATTCATGTGGAGACGATGGCATGGTGAGCTTCGTACCAATGGCTGTTTTGGTCGACTGATGCAGGACATTGCAGAACAGTATCCACTTTAAATAGATAACCAAAAGTTACGTACCATTCAATATTAATTGCTGTTACGCATGGTCATCTTTATTTTGAACACAGTATAAAGCGAAAGGACAGAGCAAAAGGACAGGACAATGTAATGAGAACGTATGAGTATTTTCCTTGCTGTAAATTGGAATCATTCCCACAATAAATGAATGTGTTCACTCTGCTGCGTATTTTGTCTCCTTCCTCGGCGCATTATCAGCGCGTTTTATCAATAACTGATCGTTAAACAAAGGACTATTTCCGTCTTCAATGCAGAAATATATAAGTTTAATTTGTGGTCTCCGCAGAAGCCAGAACTCGGCGTGATGAAGCAGATGAAAGCCGATACTCGGCCGATAGTCTATCCCACGATCGACTGACTATCGACCAACTGTCGACTGACTATCGACCGACTATCAACCGACTATCGACCGACTATCGACTATCGACCGCTATATCGACTGCTATATATATATGAAAGATTATTACATTTTGCGTTAAAGATATTACTACATTTTGGAGCCATTCTTAGTACATCTTGAATTAGTATTGCAATTTGCGGCGTTTTTGAGTAGTAACAAAGCATGGTGTTACACAGGCGGCCCAAACTCATTACATGAACGCGGACGTGACTCTTGCTTGCGAGCGGTGTTGTGTTACAAACGGTTATTTACAAAGGCTTGTATGGGATCGATCGGTTTTTCTTAAAAGAGATAAAAAATGTTATGTTTTTAAATAAAATCGACGTACCTTATTGCCTTGTTGTATTCTTTGTTGTTTACCCGCGTCTCAGGCCGTTTTGAAGCGTTTTCGGAGAGTTAGCGCTATTTTGGTGTTCCACTGCTAAAAGAAAGACAAGGCAGAACAGTGATTCCTGAAGTGTCCTTCGCTCGAGGCGAATAATTCCACTGGAAAATTACCCCCGGCCTCAATTCCTTCAGAAATTCAAAGCAGAGATGTTGCAGTTCCATGTCCATTCACTCGATTCGCAATTCCTCCCACAGATCGTTCACTAGCGATGCTTTCATCTCTTGCTCGATCGGCTTCACGATTTCAAAATAGGCTCGTCCAAACTGCCGTGGACCCGTTCACCGATCGCATAGTATGTCGGGTAACTAAAATAAGCCCGGCGAGGGTAGACAGCGGCCCGCACTCGACAAACAAACAAACCCGTTAGCCCCTCTGGCTACCCTCACCGGGCTTATTTTATCCAATTACTGATCGCCTTTTGAAAAGGCTACAGCGCATCCAGTTTGCGGCAGCCAGTTTTGTTTTTGGACGCTATGTGAGCAATATTGACTCTATTCTTAAGTTAGGCTGGTTGCCTATGAAAGAACGTAGAGAATGGCACGATCTAAAGGCCACGCACAAAGCTATATATTCTCATGATTGGCCCAGAAACCTTCAGCTTGAGCAAGTAAGACATGCTAGAAATTTACGGTCATCAAGTACCATAAATCTGGTTATTCCCCACGCCTCGGACACTTTTCAGTATAGCGCGACAGCCCTCTTCAATTCTTTGCCATCCAATGTTAAATGTTGTGATAATTTTAAATCCTTCAGTAAGCAAACATTATGTATTTTAAGGGAGCGCTGCCGGACTGAATAGGGCGGAATGATTTCTTGCCAAGTTTTAGATAATGTATGTATATATTGTATAATTACATTTTACTGTTTATTACCTAGCTTTTTACAAATTCATAATTCAGATTTATGTTAATTTCCTCATTTTACTTTTATATAAGGCGAAGAGCCATACCATGGATGTACTGATATTGAACCGTTCTTCTTCTTCTTCTTCTTCTTCTTCTTCTTCTTCTTCTTATTATTATTATTATTATTATTATTATTATTCATAACAGTCGTTCAGAGAACGGTCGAAAAACAACAGCTTTAGCGCAGGCTGTGTGACGGCGAATTTCAGTTGCAACTTTGACTTTCATAGTTGGATTTCCCCAGACAGATTTCGATACAAAGCTAGTTAATTTCTTTTTATTTCATTTATTCAGTTTTAGCTTATCTTTTAGAGTCTTTTTAGTTGGTGTTTATAGTTGCAGCTATAGTTTTCCCTCAAAGTTTTTACCCTAATATTAAGAGCAAGTAGACAGATGCCATTCAGAATAACAACGAAAAACGTTTTGCAATTTACCTGAAGACGGAGAACGGTTGACTCAACGAAAGAAAAACTCAAAGGGGCGGGCAGATGGCAGCATACATGAACTTGGACCGATGAATCAACCGAAGGCAAACGGAAAATAATGTTTTTCTCTTTTGACTGTGTTATAAAAGAAATGGTCAACGTTGCAGCTGTGCAACCATGGAGTTATGGATGCACTTGGGAGGTTTGCTAAGCACTCAAGAAGCTAGAGTCGCACTCGGCTGACTCTTACGCTTCTTTCGTGCTTAGCAACCTCCCGCGTGTATCCATAACTCCATGGTTGCACGCTGCACGTTTACTATTTCTTAAATGAACCACAAATGTTATCAAAACGAGCAAGGGTCTCAACATTTGGTATATAGGTCAGTATTGTAGACTATTTTAATTTGCTTATTGCAGCAGCATAAGTGGAACACAATCAAAATACGATTGCCACGATCAATAATCAACGCGCCATACGGATCAAACTTCGAAACTATTCCTAAGTCTTTCGTCAGTCACCCAAAAAAATGGCATTTGTCGAGATCTTATTTTGGTAGTCGAGGACGCGCTGTAGTGGCCGTTGCTATTTTTTAAAGAAATTTAAACAATAGTTAATGAAAGGACTACCAGCCTGGACAAATAAAGTGGCCGCGCACTCTGAGCGTTTTTTATTATTATTATTATTATTTTTTTATCTCTTTGAGTTATTCGTAACCAATTCTCAAAGGGTACCACTGGAATATAAATAGCAAGAAACATCAAATTCAAGATCTTACCTTCGATTATTAATGCCAGCTTATCGGATTTCACTGGGTTTTTCGCGCTGAAAGCCAGCCAAAAACTCGCCATTTTTGTTTGGATCATTCACGTGCGCAGACTTTCACGACAAGATTAAAACCAAAGTTTGTAAAAATTGCAAACGGTACCACCTGATATCGAGACATCGTCCGTTTGCCTTTAACACCAACACAGTATTTTAAACCAAGGAATGTGAAAAAAAAAAAACAACTCTTTTTTCGTTTTCCTTTGAATTTGACCTGAACCCATGAGGGGTAGACAACGCAAAAAAATTTCCAGAAAACGTCTTTGAAAGCCAAACAAATTTCTCCCCGAGCTCAGCCGACATCTTTTTTATTTTCAAACTTGTTTCCGGTACTTTATGACAGGTTTGTTGTTTTTACCTTGTGTATCCTTCATTAAGAAGTGTCAAGGCTAAAAAAGGCAAAACACTAACCCCCACCCGGACGGAAGTTTTTGGTTGACTTCAACCATAGATATTAGAGGAGACTGGTTATGAAAAGCGGCAAACATCAATGATAAAATCAACAGTGCTCCAGTTTATGTTGGAAGCACCCTGAAAGTGCACAATCCTTTGTTTTCTGTTAGCAAATTGTTAAAGAATAAATTAATGCAACGTTTTTATTGGTCAGTACAATCAAAATGATAGGAATTCTTTTCAATGTTGTGCACTTTCAGGTCCACAAAAACATATAACAAAGGAGTCTGACGGGTTTCATAACCATTCCACTCAATTAACTATTCTTCAACGGACTGGGAAAGAGGTGGCCGTTAGTGAAGGTTCGACTGTATATTTACATTTTAAATGTAAATCTAACGCTGTGATCCATCCGTTTTTGGATGATCAATTGATGTAGTTCTTGGCAGAACAACTACAACGAAATCAAAGCCTAGATGCGATCTTGCAATAAAACGATGTTTGTGCACTGATCAGCGCGTAAACGGAAGGTTCATAAAAACTAGTATCTTAAAAAGGTTTTGTGCACAGTAAGGAAATATGTACCTCAAAATTTCTCTGAACTAAACTTACAATTGCTCCGTTTCGCATACGCAATGTTTATATCAAATTATTTCCACGAAGGCATCTTGGGTGGTTAAAATTTGCGTCTCTCATCGGTGTCAGTTGAGATGATCATCTCTCTTGGTCGAAGGCCGGGCGAGGGGCACTCCATTATAATTGATGACCTATACTGAGAAGCTTCGTCCGAAAGGGGTACCTTTTCCAGGCTTCAGCAATACACCAGTTCAAGCATGTGGAAGAGAGTTGTAATGTATGATTTATATGTGACCGCGGCAGGATTAGCTCAGTCGGTAGAGCGCTTGACTGCAAAGCGGGAGGTCGCGGGTTCGATTCCCGGGGCCGGACCAATACTCAGGGTCTTAAAAATAACTGAGAAATGAAGGTACTTCCTTTGCCCTGCAGGCGGCTGGACCTTCGCGTGGCTCGGATGACCACGTAAAATGGCGGTCCCGTCTCCATTAGGAGACGTAAAATATATGAGGGCCACAAGTTTATTAGCCTTTGGCTATTAAGTGCTACCCTCTTTAAATAAAGGCTATTTTTTTTTTCATTTAATTTTTTTTTTTTTTTATGTTTTGAAGTTCCTTTCCTTTTCTGTCAAAAATGGTATATAGAAGACCTAAGGGGTTGAACGTTGGGGCGGAGCCTCTCCGTATTAAACTGTATTAATGTAATTACTCAAGATTCTTCTGCAGAGACTCTCTTGTCGCTTTGGCATTAATGGCAAAGCCCTGCACTGTTTCAAGTCCTACCTTGAGAATCGTAAACAAGTTGTCAAAGTGAAGGGGACAATATCGTGTAGCAAGGACCTGCGGTGTGGCGTGCCCCAAGGATCTGTTCTGGGGCCTATATTGTATGTATTGTACACTTCCCCGCTAGGCGACATTGTCGGAAGTCATGGCCTATCATGTCATTTCTACGCTGATGACGCCCAGCTTTACTGCTCATTCAAGCTTCATTATCAAGCGGCTTCAGTGCAAGCAATTGAGTCTTGTTTAAATGATATTGATGCATAGATGCTTGAAAGCGTGTTAAAGCTGAACAGGGATAAAACTGAGCTCCTAGTGATTGGACCAAAGCACAAAGTCAACCCACCTATCAAGGGTATTCTTGTGGCTGGTGAATACATTGAAGTCTCTAATAATGCTAGAAATATAGGTGTAATTTTTGATTCATGAACACCTGAAAAACGGCCTTCTATCATTTACGAAATATAGCAAAGATAAGAAACTGTCTCTCTCAGGATAATTCTGAGACACTTGTTCATGCATTTCTTTCGTCTAAGTTGGATTTCTGTAATGCTCTTCTATATGGCTTACCCCAATCGGTTATTGATAAGCTATAGTGTGTACAAAACTGGGCAGCTCGCTGGTGACTTGAACTCGAAGCTCAGAACAAAATACTACTTCTTACGTACAAAGCACTGAATGGCATGGCGCCAAAATATAAAGCACTGATCTCCTTCAGCCCTATAATCCGACGAGGCAATTACGATCTTCTTCAAAAAATCTGCTTCTAACACCAAAGTCTAATCTCAAGTTGTACGGTGACAGATCTTTTCAAGTTGCTGCACCCTGTCCCTGGAACTCCCTAACCGATAACATAAGATCAATCCAGAACCTTGATGTTTTTTGAAAACATACCTCAAAATGGACCAGAACATTCGCACAGAAAGCTGGCGATAGCCAGCTTTCTGATCACTGCGGTGAGAAAAAACATGGGGGGCTTGCTGTCCTGGTTGGTCTCATTGTCAAGTTCAGTCTCTGAGCTAACTCGCCATGGGTTGGAAAGGGGCCTCCATGTCAATCCCTAGGGGGGGAGGGTGCTGCAAAAGCGTTGTACCTTCCGTAAGTCCTGGTCTGGGAGAGTCAGTGCACTGGTCATGTCTGCCTTTAGTTTGTCATGTCAAATTCTTGCAACGTTTGAGGCCCATTCGCCAATGACAGCATTCCCCTCCAGCACGTGCTAGGCTAGGGGGGTGAAGGAAGTCAGGGGGGGGGGGTGATTTAACCTTGAATTCTCTGCTTAGAACTTGCTTAAGTCTCAAGCGTCCTCCGTCATTCAGGACCTTTAAGCAGCTAGAGTGTATGGACAAGTTCAGAGTGTCTTTTTGATGGACTTGAATGTTTCTTTTGCTAATCAGGAACCAAGAAGAGAGTCACCTTAAGAGAACCATGGGTAAGAGCTGAGTTTCTTGGCGATATTTACTTTAGTTGAGTCAGTTTAAGGTGTGTGGGCTCCTGGTGTCCGATGGTACGGTTTTCATAAATCCGGCTAGATATATTTTCTTAACTTATTGTATATATTTTCCTTAGTTAATCTTAGCAAGTCGAATATATGTAATTTCTACAACTGTTACATAATTTCTTTAATAACTCAAATATACATTTCTATTTTTTAGCATTACGATTATTGTAGAGCGCCATTGAGCTCACGGAAATGGCGCTATATAAATTCTTTTATTATTATATTATTATGGTACCCCCCCCCCCCCCCCCCCCCACAAAGACTGTGATCTGTATGCAGCACTTCGTGTCTTAGGGTGTGGCAAAGGCGGGGAAATATTTGACAGCTGTTAAAGTAGGGTTACATAGGATTTCTCACTTTTTCCAACAATTGTCTTCTTCAGATCTTCTTCCCCCCTGATAATTTGTTCTTCTCTTTTTCATTTTTTTTTGGTCCTTGGCATTTTGCAGATACGCACGTTCGTAATGTCGTACAGCTGGAAAAACTCTTTCAATTCATTGGGTTGTGAAGCAACGGGACATGATATGCTAGGTATCTAAACGCGATTTCATACACTTTTGATTTTTATGAAGGATCTGGGAGTAAACTGTCTTTTACAAAAGCCTTACAGTCAAACCTTGTTAATACGGACACTGAGGGGGTCATAGAAAGTGCCCGTATTAACGGGGGTGTCAGTATAAAGCGGGTTGAATTTAGAGACAATGTAATGGCTTTCTTACCTCACGGACAAAGAAAACTGTCCGTCATAATGAAGTGTCCGTATTGTGTGGGTATCTGTAAAGCGGGGATTGACTGTACTCAACTCCATTCGAGAATGCTTAAAATTCTTTAGTTACAATTTTTTGAACGAAAATTTATACTTGAGTGACTTAAATTCGGCTTTACATGATTTTTATTATGCTACTCAGTAGTAATTTTATATAAATAATCCGTTGTGCTGTTTATACTGTATCTATTTTTCTTTGTCATGAGATACAATTTTTCTGAGGGGCACAATATTAGTCTGCCTAGATGTGCTCCTGTCCTATTTGGTATTATTTCATTTTCTGTAATTAATAGTGTTTGCAATTAATGCTTATTGGAGGAAAAATACAAATACAAATACAAATACGTGATTTTTCCAGGTTACCTGGACAACCATTTACTGGAAGGCAGTGTACAGCTACGTCCTTCCCTCTGAAAAAAAGGGCTGGAAGGCAATGGCTGCCAACAGCAGTGGAATTGCTCGTTTAATTCCAAAATCACAGTGCATTCTATGGATTATTGTGCTCATTATGGAGTCTCTCTCGGTAGTCATCTTAAATCTCTTGATTGTCATTGTATTTGCGAAACATCGACAACTCCAGCGTCGTGGTACATACTTACTAATTCGGAATCTGGCGATAGTCGATCTCTTGGCTGGAGGAATATCAGGCCCCCTGCAAGTTGAAAGGATTAATTGGGAAGATTGTTATATATGGGAACTGGATGAGACGGCTTTCAGATTAGACTGGAAATTCTATTTAAAGTTTGCTTTCTCCAATTTCTTTCACTTTGCCTCTATTACCAATCTAGTTGCTATTTCTTTAGAGAGAATGCACGCAACATTATGCCCTTCAAGGCATCTTTTCTTGAAAAAATGGGTTTATCTAATCATAATAATTATCATTTGGGTAAAGGCCGCTATCAGAGAGGCTATTCAGATTGCACTGATGACACATGGACATCCTGAATTAGAAATGATAATTAATTCTACCTTGTATACACCGTTTTACGCAATTGCTGTTGCTCTCATTTGCATTTCATACATTTCCATTTTTGTCAAGATTCGACGCAGTCCGCTCCCCTACCCCCAAAGGAATGGAGTGATCAACCGCGAACGACGCATAACTTCCACCCTCTTCATTGTTACGGTTGTATCCCTTTTGGCGTTGCTACCAGTTATAGTATATTTGTGTGTGACCACTTTTATCCATCCTTTACGGCCATACTTTCACGCAAGAATGATAGTCTTAGTGTTTTTCTACGGCAATTCGTTAGCAAATCCTATCATATACGCCATGAAGATGCAGGGAGTCCGCGCAGGCCTGGTAGAATTATTTAGCAGGTCTACAAACGACGAAAACGCAGCCACTTTTCCACTTCGACGTAACTGAAGTGACAGTATCTGGTCTATGCATTTTTCCCTTCAGTCATCCCCACTTTGAATGTGGATGCCAAAATACTCAGTGTAAAAAAAGCCTTCTGTCATGGATAGGACTCGTCTCGTGTTAGCGTACAGTAAATGTTATAATAAAGTTACAATAGGACGTAGAAAAAACAAGTACTCTCTTCAAACAGGATTAGAAAGGACGTCTAATTTAAGCCATAGTTCAGTTGACATTTATGTCCGGGGAAGGGCCTGGGTTGCCCATTGAAAGTGGGAATTGGAGCAAATCGGTCTGAGAGTGTTGTTAGAGTGGTAAGAGAAACTGATTCGATTCAATTTCGAAAATTCAGCGTCTCAAATCCAGCTAGAAATGGCAACGTCTGTTAACTTAACCAAAAATGTCATTTAAAGTTTGGCTCAGTATTACTCGCCGGATGACGCCATTATGACTCTTGATAAAAAATGATTGGTCAACACTTTTATTAATATACACGTATGCAATAAACTGGCGCAGCCGGTCAAACAAATATTTGTCATTTGTACCCTAATTGCAACGCGAGTAACATCTGACACGTGGACAGGCTAGAGTTGTGTCTTGTCTCTCGTCAATAGCGTAACGTTACAATGGTTGTATTCACACTAGAGACAGGTTATCCGTTGGATAATTCGCGTCAGACAGATAATACGTCTTAATTTGAAAATGAACGGTTATATTTTGGATGGATAATCTGCCTGACTTTATTCATCTTTTTTTCCGCCAGTTTTGACGGATTTTGAAGATCGGGGGAAGATGGATCATCCGTCTCTTAAGTGTGAAAACGGGCAATCTTAGCGGTCAAGAAACGAATTCAAATTACCTTTTTTTTATCCAACTGTTCGAAAGCAGTTCTTGGATTTTCCTCTGCTAAACGCCCTTAAAGAAGACTTTTTGAAGCGGACTGTTATCTACTTTGAGGTCTGTCATTTCAAGCCAGATTGCGGCTAAGTTCGCGCGTCAAATATTTATTTTTTATACGATTTTATGAAACACCTCAGCACCGTTGGTCATGTAAAAACTTCAGAAGTCACAATCTAAGTAATCAGGAGTTACATTCCAAATAATCAAAGCACTGTTAACAGCGATTGATAGCATGACTTGAATGGTGAATTAAATCAAATCCCCCCTATCCTAGAGTAGCTGTTTCCCTTGTCTAGATTAAAATCTTCAACCAACTGATCAGTTTCCTGAAAAAATGATACCCCATTCTAGACCCAAACGCTCTGATTTATATACCCTATCCTAGAGGGAACTGCTTCAAAACCATACCCTTCACAGCGGCACATACCTATATAGCCCATATATGGCAGTACCCTCCCCCCCACCCCCCCGGGAGGAGAACCCAGGCCAGAGGAGAACCAAAACTATGACTGATCTAAAAAGTGGTTCCAACAAAACAGCCGCTACGCTGTGAAGTTAACTAGGAGAATTTATCACAGTATCGCGCTCACAGGAGCTCAGTTTACAACGGCAGTTACAAATAAAATTTAACCTATCGATGCAACAAACAATTCTCTGAAGCACAATCTACCGGGTACTGACTCAAGCAATCTTCAAGGAAATTTCCTGGCCAGAATACTGATCTGTTCTTTTGAATAAATAAAGTTTCTGATGTTTCTTTTTCAAATTCTGAGCAGGCTTGCATGTTGCGTGGTACCTTTCTTTGTGTTCCTATCACAATGAAACAAACCATTATTCACCGCTCCTTCTTCGAATTAAAACAATTATAGAGGGGGGGCGTAAGGGTTTGCGGTGATAGCGTTTTGCGGTAATTTTTATTTTAACTCGCGGTATTGCGGTTTCAAAATACTAAGCGGTTTGCGGTTATTACATGCTTTAAGTCGCGGGTTTTCGGTGAAAAAAAAAGTGTCTGCAGTGATAACACTCATTAGAACGGTCGGCATCCGGTTGTTTTGCAAGCGCGAGCCAAGTGTTTTGTTTTACGACGCATCAGGGTTCATTATACCAGCTTACAATTTAACTCTGTGGTTTGCAATTATGGCCTTTTCCAGTTAATACTTAATACACCGAATGCAAATATGGCGGATCTCTCGGTCGGCCCGGGTCTAGTTGCGCGAAAGCGAGGCTAGTGAGGCCTCGATAGTTTTGTTTTGACTGCGCGTCTTAGCGATTTAGTCGATGAATATGTTTCCTTCGAGTTGTTACGTGCTTAAGAGCCATCAAATAGGAGATTTAACTCCAGCAGAGACGAAGGTTGATTATCTTCGCTTTGCCAAAGTTCTTTACGAAGAAAGAAATGGATTCAAGCGATTCGGCGCGGCGAATGGATGCACTCTACTATCACGGAGTTATTTTTTAAAAGAACGAAAGTGTGCTCGCTTCACTTCAGAAGAGAAGACTCACGAAACTTTTAGAATGGGTGAATAACTGAAAGATTCATGGTTCTGTTTCAAGTTTGCTTTGTCCGTTCTCTTACCAAGGAAAGGTAAATATCCTCAAGGACGAGTGAATCCGCCGTCGCGACTTACCAATCTTTAGGCGCTCTCAGGGACACAACGACAAACAACAAGGGCGAATGTTTTTTCACAGTCTTCACGATCCTGTGTTCAAGAGTTTGAGCAGTGCCATAAAAGAAGCAATTTTTGGAAAATCGCTGTTAGTTTATCTCGAAACCATTCGACAAGTTGCTAAAATAGATCACGCGCAAGGTCAAATACTATGCTCGAATACTTGCACGCTCTTTTTCTTCCAGAACCTTTTTTCTTCTTCTTACTTTCTTAGTTGGCAACGGTTCCTCTGTTAGTTTTTTCAGTGCATTTTGGCCAAGGACCGTTCTTGAAATATGTCGCTTTCTTCTGGTTCTTACATAGTTTCACAGGCCACGCTTGTAGGATTAACAGGCGATTGTTATTGTTGTTGTTATATTTTAATGCAGCTGTTTTCAGCGGGAAATCTAAAAGATCTTACGGTCCACCGCGGATGCTCCCGTTCTCGAGACTGTTTACCTTTTGTTGGATAAATAACAGACCATGCAAACATCTTGGAACAGCACCATTTCATGTGAAAATTATTTCATTTAAATACTTTCGTGGGTCTTCTCATCGAAAGCAAGTGACCGAGTACAGTTTCGCTGTAAAGTGCTTCCCATCGCCGCGCCGAATGGCATGAATCCTTAAGTTTCTTTGTGAAAAGATATCGGGAAAGTAAAGGCTATTCCAGCTAGAGTAAAATCTTCTTTTTGGTGGCCCTGAGGCATGCAACAACTCGATGCAAACCATATCGATCGACTAAATCGCTTAGACGCGAAGTCAAAACAAAACTCTCGAGGCCTAACTAACCTCGCTTTCGCGCAACTAGACCCGGGCCGGCCGAGAGGTCCGCCATATTTGCATTCGGTGTATGTGATTAACTGTTTTGGCCGATGATGCGTCGACTTCTTGAAATTCCATGCCGGATGTTAGCTCGTACAGCCGTACAGCCTCGTGTTCTGGTTGCTTTGATTCAATGCGCGACCATGGCAACTGAGGTCGTAGAGGTCGCAACTGAAAGCGAAGGGGACGTAGTAATTAATTGCTTGGCAATCTTCTATGAAGAAGGAAAGGAACGGGAGAATTTCAGAAGAGCTGTACGTTTTATCAATCGTCTTCTCCACTGAACGTGAACTCTTTACGAGACAAGAAGTTCACAATTCCAGAAAAGACATTTATTCCGCGTTCCACAACTAGCACAGGGTCGTCCAAAGTAATCAGTCACCCAATGTAAGACGTACAGGATCAGTGACAGAGTTTTTCAAAGTCAAGGGAGATATCAATACTCGTTCAAGTACATGACCAACATACTTGGCATTTGGTTAGTAGGAAATAGCGAAATAGAGTATAATAGTGTAGTACAATATATCGTTAGCGTTATGATGGTATGTTTAATACTAACGCACAATGTTATAAAAAATATATCACAAGTCTTGCTGACGTCAGCTTTCATATTGTGGCCTACACGTACGCGCGGTTTCGGTATTCGGGAAAAAATCCGATGCGTTTTGCGGTTTTTTGGCGTATTTCTGTGCGGTTTTGCGGTTTTTTGGACCCCCCCTTACGCCCCCCTCAATTATAGTCAAATTCCTTTTAAAAATAACCTCTTTGAGAATACAAAGTGACTGCTTCGGCATAAAGCGCTCTCGATAGCGCCCAACAGATTGTACCCTGGGTCCCAGAGTTTTTTTTCTCGCGTGCGGCGAAGCCGCGAGAAAAACCTCGGGGGCAGAGCGCCCTGATTTACAGTGCTAGATGGACCTTGACCTTGTCTCTAATCTGTCAATCAAACCGGCGGTAGCAAGACTGATAAGCTAATTCAAAAGTAATTACCAAGGGAGGAACGGCGCGCTCTAGCCCAAAGAGCGACATCATCTTCAGAAAAACAAGCTGGTCCGAGTGTAAGAATCATTGCTTATCTTGTCACAGTTCAGTTCTCCATATTTTACGTAGCTTTAGTTTAAGCTGCAATCCGTTCTTCGAAATTTGGATCTGTAAATCACCAAGGCGAATTTTAAACATCCGGCAAAAACTACTAACGAGCTGGGCCTAGCGTGACGGAACATTGCAGAAAACCTTCACATTCACGGATAAAAGAAAATCACTTTTAGTCATTCAGATCCAGGAGGCACTTTAAAGAAAATTAAACAACCTAAAATTTAATGCCATTCACAGGCATAATCTTCGAGGTGCGCAACATAACCTGTTTATTCCTCGACCGAACACTGAGGCCCTAAAGAAAAGTTTTCGTTACAGGGGCGCAGTAACATGGACAGCCTGTCAGCTTAGGCTAAGCAGGCCACTACTTTAAATTGCCTTTATTCCGCTATTGTACATTAAGATTTTCTTAGTAGACATTTATTATAGGATTTTTTCAAAAATGTTTGTTATTTTTAAGTCATAGTTTAATGTGCACGACTCCTTAGAAGACCACTGTTTAGTGATAAGGATTCCGTGGTTAAATAAAGTTATTACTTACTTACTTACTTTAAAAAAAAAACTTAGCCGCAATGAAGAAGTTTACGTTTCAAAAGAGGTCAAAGTACATGCTCTCGACTCGCATGAGAGGGCAAATCATTTCGACCAGAAATGAACTGCAGAAAATCAATTCGCAGCGTGTCACGACATCTCAGTATGAAACAGAAGGCAAGAATAATGCGCATTTGCTCAGTCATAATCTACCCCGCTAGGAAAAAAATTCATTGGAACAAGCAGCACTTTTGCAGGGGGTAAAAGTCGTGTGTTGCCTGCCGACCCCCTTTTTACACACCGCATCATGCCAGGTAGCAACTGGAACAGCAGTGATTTTCCATCTAGCCGGTCGGCAAGACCGCGAATGTCTTTTCTTTGAATATAATTTACAATGCCCTCTCTTAGTAACGCAATTATTTCCTCCACTCCCTCGAATGTTCCAATGACTTCGGCTATTACCTTATCTAAATGTTTTGTTCGTACAGGCACCTGATATTTCCAATTCTCTTCAAAAAGCGAAAACGTACGTGATATGTGCTTGGATTGTTTTGATTTAATCTGTCACCTTCAATCACCTAGCCTGCGTAGCAAGCGTTTCAGCTCGAGTTAGTCGTGAAAGTTGAGACGAGGGCAAAAAAAAGAAAAGGAATGACGGGGGAGGGGGAGGGGAAAGAAGGAACTTTCGCGCAATAACTCGATTGGAAACGCTTGCTACGCAGGCTATCAATCACCCGCGTCCCGAGCACGCGCCTATTGTGATTGTAATCCAATCAGAGCATATGAAACATTCGATATCTCCAAGGAACCAATCAGCAAAACATCCAGATTCTGGATGTTTTGGTATAAGCGGGGTTCTAACTGGCTCGGCGCTATCAAAGGAATGGCGCTCTGGCCCAGAGGCTTTTCGCGCGGGTCACTTTTAGACATGACCGAAACCGGAAACCGCGCATGAAAAGCCTCTGGAACCCAGGGTAAACAGATTGTAGCCTTCAGCAGGCTTTATGACATATATTATAACATATGGCGTTGAAATGTGATAAAAGATTCGAAATTTCAATTTCAATTTCAATTTCAATTTCTTTGGTCGATAAAAAAGTCTTCAAAATGTGGATACTTCTGGGTACTTCATAGCCTGTACAATATTTAGGACTTCATTTTGCTGGCATGAGGTCCACATTTGGAAGATTTTAACATATATTCCAAAAACTCTTGAGTATTCATGAACTTAGCTTGTTGTGGGTCGCTGAACACTTGGTGATGGGAAGACTAATTGAAACCATGAAAATAAATGTTTCTATGTTGAAACTTCGCCCTTAAGCCATTAGGGACTTTAAGATCCAGCGATGCGACGGCAACGAAAACGTCGCTTAAAAAGTGAATTTGCGTTCTTTCAGTCTTAATCGCAATTATTCCTACCCACTTACTTTGTCAAATGTAGGCGAACCCTCCTGGAGTTGAATTCCAAGGGATCATCATCCAAGTTCAGAGAGAGAAGTGAAATTTCGTTGTTGCTTTACGTACTCTATAAAACGTGAAATCAGGCATTTTCACGCCGTAGTCGTGTAAAAACGTGCAAAAGTTGTTGTTTTTCTTATAAAAAC
This sequence comes from Porites lutea, assembly GCF_958299795.1. Classification (NCBI taxonomy): domain Eukaryota; kingdom Metazoa; phylum Cnidaria; class Anthozoa; order Scleractinia; family Poritidae; genus Porites; species Porites lutea. The sequence continues at coordinate 52,804,559 of NC_133202.1, forward strand.
TATTGTTTTTTTAACGTTCTCGTCGCCGTCTGCGTCGTTGCATCTTAAAGTCTCTAGAAAATCGGAGAAATCATGTCAAATAACGACATAATGTAATTTTCTTACTTTTACTGGAAATCTAGTGAGAAAAAAGCTGACGAGAAAACGACCTTATTTCACGATGGAATCTGCCATGACTGCGATATTGCGGGATGCTTCTGGAAAAATGCATCACGGGATACTATTCGATCGCCGTCTGTTCACTAATCGAGTCGTTCAAAAACAAACAACAGTAGATGAAAATAAACTTTTCGCTTGAAGGAAGCTGCAGTGGCGCTAGATTGCGTCCTCTTAACATTTTCGAAAGAATATTGCGTTCACAAGTATACAATTTCGTTCATGACCCGAGCATGGATAAACAGCACGCAGTGAAAGTACTGCAGTGCATCTTCTAGGCTCGATTACCAGCCACTATTTTTCTTATATTCGGGAAATGAGTGCCCGCTTCCCTGGATTTCTCCACTGAACGAGGAGAAACAAAGGTGCACCATTCGAAAGGTTTGAAGTGAGCTGAGTTCCTCTACAAACCGGGAGTGAGGCAAAAATTGAACCTACACGACATGGATTTTATAACAATTTGACATAACAGGACATCCTATAAGCAACGAAACTGGACTTTAAAGTGATTTACCTCTGGTCTAAAATAGAGCTAACTAATTAAGACCCTCCATGTGCCGGAAACAAATCAAGCAAAATACTTTTGACAAAAAAGGGAAATAGAAAGTAACTGACCTATCGTCTACTGTATACAAATCATGCTTTCTTATCTGTTTTCACTCTGTAGTTATTAAAATTTTAACGGGTACAGAAACAAATGAGTAAGTGAATAGGAACGAAACATCAATAAATAAGCCCTTATGCATAAGCTAAGAAGTTAACGCTCTGACTCTGCTGATAAACATATTTAAATTCCAAGGTCTTAAGACTTGTTACAATAGACCCTTCCACTTTCCTTTTCAACTTTTAGTATGGACAAGTTCGGGAAAATCCATAATCACCACTGGAAAGAGCCCCTAAAAATTAGTAAATTTGCCAAGTTTGAAAGTTAAATTTTCGCGACTTTGCGGAGCTACTATACCTTCGCTCGCCCTTAAGTTCTGGTTTTCACTAGCCCATGTCTGTAAATATTGAGCATACGGAGCACAAGGTAAAAAAATGAAATTTCGCTCATATCTTGTCCGTAGATAGGTATTAGTAAGTAACTAAACGTGGTGTAGTTTGTTTTTCGAAAGGCCGCTTCGATTTGGAGAAAATCGATTCAATGGCCAGAAATTTTAGACAGACAGCGGCATGAAGTAGTGAGTCGTTTATAGTGCCCCAGATCAGTGAGATTTTCTTCCTTGAAATACACACTGATTCTATTTAAAACGAATTTAAGCGAGCAACTACAAGGGCCGTCATGCAATACCAAGGAAATTGTCACATTATTATAGTAAAACAAATTCTTTTAGAATTCTTTTTTTGAAATTACTAGAATTTGCTCTGACCGAGACCTGGTTAAAACAACTTTTGTTTATACTGGAGGAAAAAAGAAAACCACAATTAATCGCTGCGTCTAACTAGGCATGCCCTCTAGCTGTTTAAAGAATATTTGAATTTCACATATTAAAATTGCGGAATACACTAGGATTTAAACAGTGCTTTACACTATTTTTTTTGTGCGATAACGTTCCCTGTATTTTTTAAATTCCTCTACTTGTTGTTCACTCCATAGTTTAGCAAGTAGTTCTTCGACACGTCTATTAAATTGCTCATCGTAATTAAGAGAGAATGAACTCGTTCTCTCTTGTCGTAGTGGAAATTTTAAAATGTTATCGTTTGGGGAGAAGGAAAAAACTGGAGTTCCTGGTAAAAATCTCCTCGAAGCTAGCAGGAGCGAGAATAGAAACAAAAAAACAAGGGGCAACCCTTTCTAGTTCGTGTGGGCGGTTGTTGTTGTTTTTATCAGGTGTTAAAACATTCAAGGTAACCGGCTGTTAAAATATCACCCATTTCAATATTCATTGTGTTTAATAGCTAATACGTTTAGTGACTATTTCTGACAAACTGTCCCTTTGGATGATGCTGTAATTACACAAGATAATGAGATATCTTCATGACAACTAATTAGAAGAAATAAGTTTAAATTATGCTCGATGAATGACTTCCTACTAAGCAAATTGAAGTGCTTTTCAAATGAAATTGTGTTGCTATTAGAGGCTTCGTCATTTTAAGCGTTGAAAAGAGAAGACGTGCGATCAAGAATAATATAAAATATCCAGGTAAGCGACTCAAATAACAGCGGATAGTTTTCTATTTAGGCTACCTATACAAAAATTTGGTTTGATTTTAGTCACGAATTTTAAGATCCTCAGCTTTGTTGTTAACAAACATTCTGTGAGCCTGACGCCTATACCTATCCCGGCAATTTTAACAATTCAGACAAGTCCTTTCATACATTCATGGTGACAAAATTATTTTTTTGTGTGTTCCTTATGTTCCCAATGATCAGGGTCGGCCAGGGGGGTAGTGGTATACCAGTATACCCGAAAAAAATTCGCCAAAATTTATGTTACCACTAATGTTTTTATTGTGTTAGGTTTCTTTTTTGTCAGCTTCAAGTTGTAGTTTTCGTTTTGTTACAGTTTGTCTTTTGTGAATGTTAACTGTACGTGTGTGTATGTTCAATAAAGTTGTATTGGAAAAAAATATCGGTTTGAGAGGATTTCCTAGATTTTTGCATTTTCATTCAAATCTCACACTTTGAGGACAACGTGAAAACAGATCATAAAACATCAGTAAGTGTAATTGTAACTTTAGCTATCATTCAGGGTCGGCCAGGGTTTTGGGGTATACGGTATACAGGGGCTTTTTAAATCGGGTATTCGGTATATCACTTTCTTTGAATTTCAGGTATAAAGTATACCTTCGATTAATTTTGGGTATATTTGGATGGATTTTGGGTATTTTTGGGTATTAAATGGGAGCGCAATCAGTTAACTAAACAGAATTTCATACCGTATTTAAAAGAGACGAAAAAACAGACCATTTTGTTCTGAAATCTTTCTCGCGACCAGTCGTATAAGAAATATATTTTCTACACTAATTTTATCACAAGCTAGGGAAACAAATTCACTAAGGATGTAAAATTAACCGTTAAGAACTTTTACATAAAGAAAATACTTTCCTATAATGACTAAATGATTGAGGGCTAAACAGAATTTTGAATCGTTATTAATAATGCCAAACATAATTTCTTTTATTGAAAGCGATAATTTTGAGTTCACGATGCCTGAGACCCAATCCAGAAACTCTTTCCAGAACAAAGTGGCTTGCGTGCACTCAGTGAAAAGATGAATGATGGTGTGATCTGCTGGACAAAAAGGGCAGCTTGGGGAGTCTTCTTTCTTCATTTTAAATAATAAGCTCTTAGTGCATAGAATATTGTGAATAATTTTGTACTGAAACATTGATTGCTTTACTTATTTTGTTACTTCAAAAGGCAATAGATATAATTTTCTCAAATCATCCTTCTGGTAGCCAAAATTTAAGAGTCTTTTCTCACAAGTCGGTCCGAGGCTTTGGTGACAGCAGCTTATAGTATAAATTTTGCAAGTCATTTCCTCTATTAATATTTGCGGTGTTGAGCTTTGTTCGAGGGAGCAATTAAGGAGTTTTTTCCAACTTTGAGGGATGGCGTTAACAAGGCTAAAGTACGGCATGAAGTAGTGAGTCGTTTATAGTGCCCCAGATCAGTGAGATTTTCTTCCTTGAAATACACACTGATTCTATTTGTCATTTAATGATTCTGAGTTAAAACGAATTTAAGCGAGCAACTACAAGAGCCGTCATGCAATACCAAGGAAATTGTCACATTATTATAATAAAACAAATTCTTTTAGAATTCTCTTTTGAAATTACTAGAATTTGCTCTGACCGAGACCTGGTTAAAACAACTTTTGTTTATACTGGAGGAAAAAAGAAAACCACAATTAATCGCTGCGTCTAACTAGGCATGCCCTCTAGCTGTTTAAAGAATATTTGAATTTCACATATTAAAATTGCGGAATACACTAGGATTTAAACAGTGCTTTACACTATTTTTTTTGTGCGATAACATTCCCTGTATTTTTTAAATTCCTCTACTTGTTGTTCACTCCATAGTTTAGCAAGTAGTTCTTCGACACGTCTATTAAATTGCTCATCGTAATTAAGAGAGAATGAACTCGTTCTCTCTTGTCGTAGTGGAAATTTTAAAATGTTATCGTTTGGGGAGAAGGAAAAAACTGGAGTTCCTGGTAAAAATCTCCTCGAAGCTAGCAGGAGCGAGAATAGAAACAAAAAAACAAGGGGCAACCCTTTCTAGTTCGTGTGGGCGGTTGTTGTTGTTTTTATCAGGTGTTAAAACATTCAAGGTAACCGGCTGTTAAAATATCACCCATTTCAATATTCATTGTGTTTAATAGCTAATACGTTTAGTGACTATTTCTGACAAACTGTCCCTTTGGATGATGCTGTAATTACACAAGATAATGAGATATCTTCATGACAACTAATTAGAAGAAATAAGTTTAAATTATGCTCGATGAATGACTTCCTACTAAGCAAATTGAAGTGCTTTTCAAATGAAATTGTGTTGCTATTAGAGGCTTCGTCATTTTAAGCGTTGAAAAGAGAAGACGTGCAATCAAGAGTAATATAAAAGAAAGTTTGGTTTTAATTCGCTCAAGTTCGGCTTTGTCATCTTCAGTGTATGCTGTCTGAAGTTAAGCGCCCAGTTGAGCAAACCTAGTTGTAAGGAGTTTCTCTTCATCGCAGTTACGCTTTGCTTTCAATTTAGAAAACCGAACTGTCAAGCCTCTGATCTCCATCTTGACCATTTTCCAAAACAGACCTTTGTCTTCGACCTCTTTGTACTTTTCAACGAATTCTGGAATTTTAGAGCGTAATAAAGTTACGTATTCATTGTCAGATAACAAAGAATTATTAAACCTCGAGTAGCCTGGACCGCGAGAATTAAAGCAGAATGATCTGATAAGATGATGAGCATGATTCTGCATTCTTGAATTAACTGTTGCAAAAAATTTGGGGTGAAAAAATAGTCAAGTCTGCTTTGTATCTTCATCGACGGGTTGCTCCAAGTGAAAGCGATATAGTGCAAGTTTACTATGCGCGATGCGTCCACAAAGCTGTGGACCCTAATTGTCGATTCAAACTCAGTTACTGCCGCATTTTTTGAGTCAAAAGGCCTGCCACCTTTCTTGTCCATGGCATCCATAACGCAGTTAAAATCGCCACCTAACACAAGGTTTTCATTTGCATATGCAGATAACACAGACTGGACAGATCCCTTAGGAAAAGGATTTGTTGAGAAGGATCATTTGGTGCATAAATATTCACAAAGACTATGTCTGTTTCATCAATTGATGTTTCTGTGAGCATGTATCTTCCATTTTTATCGGCTAAGGATTTTGTGAATAGTGACACTGAGATTTGGTTTTAAACAGGACCATTACTCCTTTACTGCGCGTTGTACCGTGGCTAGCTATAACTTTCCCTCCCCACTCGGCTTCCCATCGTTTTATAGTTTCCGTTGAAGAATAAGTTTGTTGGGGGGCAAATAATGTCCGATCGTTGCAGGTGCAGCCATCGAAAAACCTGTCTTCTTTTTCTAGAACTTTTTAGCCCTCTTACATTCATTGTCAAAAGCTTATGTGACATATTTATTGCTCAATTATAAAATGAAGTAGTTTTCCTTGCCCGTGTGGCACAATCCATAGACAAAAGTATAAATTTGTATGGCCTGGATAGCTTTCCCCTTTAGAGAAGGGAAGCAAAATTGACTGCGCAAAAATTAAGACGAAACAAGAAAGAAAACAAAAACACGAAACGTACGAACTGAATACTTTCCTCGTCCTCTTTAGGGATCTTTAAGTCGGTACGTAAAAAGTTCCTCAATAAATCTTCTGTGTCTTCGTTCGATTCATGCTCGCGTTCTTTTATTCCGTAGAATTTCAAATTGCCTCTGCGGCTGTGACACTCTAATTTAATATGACGGCGCTACAATTCGGCGAGTTCACATTGGACGCGTTGAAGTGAAGCTTCAGTGGTCTTCTGTTGTTCAGCGATGTTATCTTGTAAACCTTGCATTTCTTTTATCTCAGTTTGAGAACTTCCGAGGCTTTCTTGCATGCTTTTCTGTTCATCTTCGAGGGATTTAACTCGGCTCTTGTAGGTTTCAAATTCGTCTGTTAACTTTAGTAGTCTTTCAAGCTTCTCATCAATTTCAGCGAGACGAACATTTGTTGACTTGCATTTTGGGCAGCCATGGCTGTCTTCCTCGAAGACATCCTCGTCTGTTTGTGAGCTTCCTTCGCGTGTACGCTTCATTTTTCTTCTTTGAGAGCTTTGCAGGATATTTTTGGTTTGTTTTAAGGCATTACTGAATTATTATTTTGTGAAAAATGGCCATATTGGGGACCAAGGCGGAGCAATTTTAACGGAGCAATTGAAACACGTCCGCCATTGTCGGCTTCGACACCAGTCTCAAACCGAGATGATTTTCCATCTTTGTTACGGTGTGGTCATAACGAAATTTGATTTGGTTTTTGCGACAAAACTTCTTGATCCTTCGAATAGTTTTGTTGTTTACGACACATTCTGTGTGTCTAAAGCTATAACATTGATTTTTTACATTGAGTGAAATAATCGGGTTAAACCCCTCAATCAATTTTCATAATGCCCAAAATCCTCTTTTATGTATCATACGTTGTCGCAATTATTGTTGAAGAAAAAACAACCTGTTACAAACAAAGCGGTCATTAAGAGTGATAGTGCCCTAGAGATGGGTTCAGTTTTAGTAGATTTAATAGGCTCCTCGCCTCAAAGAGTCAGCGAAAACCCTAAATACAAGAAAACTTTCTTTTGAAAGACCACATGCTAGGATTTGGGTCACAGTTTTAAGTATTGTACATGTTAGTTCTTCGGAAACACGACATTTAAAAAAATATGTGATTTTACATTGCTCTGAGATACTTTTAGTTTGCAACTCAGCCAGTTGGAATGAATATTTAGACAAAACATTTGAAAGGTCATTAACGTTTTTTTTAGGTTTCACCGGTAAGATACTCAGTCATAAACATGAAGTCCTTAAGCGGGCTTAACGATAAATGAGAGTTAGTGACTCGGGACAAAGGAAAATGCCCATTTATTGTCTGAATAATACCCGGTGTCCGTACTATAGAACATACACGAACTTTTCTCTGGGACAAACGAAACTTCCCCAAGTTATATACGGGTGTCCGTACTAATCGGGGCTTCACCGTTTGTAGTTATTTTTCGTCTAATGAGATGCAAATCGTAGAGGAATTTTTTGAAAATTTTTCCGTTTGAGGAGAGGGGGAGACCGGAGTTCGTGGTAAAAAAATAATAATAATAATAAACAACGAATATTTTAAAGAAATCTTAGTTACTGCATCAGGTGCCACATCATGTTCAAGGTATCCGGCTGGTAAAACAGTACTCCTACTCAATATTCATTGTTTCATTTAATAGCTTATACGTTTATTGACTATTTATGAAAAATTTGCCCTTTGCACACAGCTGTAATTACACAAGAGTTTAGAGATTTTAGCGATAATTGATTTAAGAAGCACGTATGAATTATGCTTGTTGAGTTACTTCTACACAGCAACTTGAAGTGTTTTTCAAGTGAAGTTGAGTTGCTATTACAAGCCTCGTAATTTTCTAAAGCTTTCAAAAGAGCAGACGTGCGATAAAGAATTCAAAAACATTTCCAGGTGAGCGACTCAGTTAACCGAAAAGATTTTCCATAGTTTTGTTGCAATTCCTCTTTTCTGTTCCACATATTCCCGATGATAGCTGACAAGCTTTTAAAAGTAAAACCGTCGATTTTTAGTGATTAGGTACATGTGTAGTACTTATAAGAGGTACTTTCAGCTTTGTAATTTAAAACCTTTTGTATAAAAAGAGAGCATTTCATCGTTATTTGTAATAGAGGGGTTTCTTTTTTGTCGAGATATTTGCTTTTAATATCGGAGAACTCAGTGAAAGCATTTGCGTCTTTCCTTGAGATAGCCAGATTTTAGATATTACACGCACTGATCGTAATGATAAGGTCTAAAATTCATGTTTCATTATTTCTACATCTGTGTTTCGTCGTTGTTCTCACTTTCTAATTTTTTTCTTTAAAATAACTTGTTAATGTTAGTTTTACCTTGTTGACTGTTGTTTTAACAAAGCAAACAGCTTGTAACGAAGCTCAGTTAAACATAACGGAGCCTTAATAAACTTGCTTTAAGAACTCAAAAAAGGGATTTCAGAAAGAAGACCAAAAAGTTATAGTGGACTTTTTCTAACTCAGATGCCAACGGACAGAAAACATGAAATCGGGTATTGTGACGTGTAACTTGCAATTGGATACTTGATGAAACTCATGCTTCCGGTCGATCGCCTTTCAATCCTTCTATTTCTTCTGCCAAATCACTTCGGGTGCTTCCCATTTGTGAGAAGTGGCCGGCCAGACCATTACCATCACAATTTTTAATCAAAACTCTCCAGCCAGATGAATCAAATCTTAAAATAAAATGGTATGCACGAAGGATATATGTTTGATAAATAAACTAGCAGTAATTGGAGCTTAGGAGAGTGCGTTCGACTTGTTTGTTAGCTATTTATAGGTGAACAGTTAGCAGTGGACTAAAACCTCAAAGTAAAGTACTTGTGAGACAACGAGTCAAACACTGACTTTAATCCTCAGGTTTTTTTTTTGTTTTGTTTTGTTTTTTTTTGCACTGTAGGATGGTCAATAAAATTGGCTAAAAATTGGGATACAGAAAATTAAATTGATCTGAAAAGCTTATTGATGTCACAACCTCGTTCCCAAAGGGTAGGGCTGGTAGGAGAGAACCCTGGGAACGAGGTTGTTGATGTCAAAGCGTGGAGTATCACTTTAAACCCTTGTTGCGTGACACTACAGGTTAACACGACTCGCCTACTTAGCATGGTTATCCAAATAAAACGCACCCGGAATTAGAGAGGTTTCGTCTTTCAACGTTTGGTATAATTTTCAAAAATGCAGGTGACAAACAAAAGCGAACACAACGCTGCTAATAGCTTTTTAAAGCGAAAAGATGTAATTTGTAATAGAATCAAGTTAAATATATGGTCAATCTAAGCTCATAAAAACAAAACAGTGTGCAGAACACATTTTTCAGCGATTGTTGACATGATATCTACATATCTGATTTTCTTAAAATGGATCGAGTTTACTACGAGAAAAACGGTAAAAAAACCTGAAGTAAACGGACAATCGCCAATATTTTCATCGAGTTTCACAAAATAGATACCATTGAATACCAGTTCCCGGGCGAGAAAAAATGTTGCAAACGCAGCACCAACGAAGAAAAAGATGAAGAACCCTTTTAATGCGAAGACGAACAAGAAAATGATGAACAACGCTTTACGAAGACAGGAACGCATGACCACGAATCACCACTTGCGTCAATTAGAAACGTATGCTAGCGCCTCAAAGCGAGGCAAATACGTGTCGACACAAATGAAATCTCCAGAAATCTCGCCTATTAACTGCACAGGACACAAAACAGAAATTAGGAGTTGCGTTCTCGTTCCTCGAACGCAAAAAATACACATACTCTTACGCGTAGTCTTCAGATGAGTCTCAGATCGGGGGAATTGTTTGGCTGATAAAAAAGTAAGTCACAGCTGCGTAAGAGAAGAAATTTCATGTTGGTTTATGAAAAACAGAGTAGTGAGTGCGCTTTTCTCGTAAGGAATACAATCTTGTTGATTTACGTATTTTGTGATTGAGTCATTTGAGCAGTTACAATGGCTGAGTGACATTGCTGAGAAGTTACATGAGATCATATCTCGTTCCCTTTTAAAATAAACTTTCTTTGATCATTTTATTTTAATATAAATCACTTTCTGTTCAAACGTGATCGCTCCTTCTGCACGGCCTTAGTTTGCAGGAATGAACGAATATTCTAAACTGACGGAAATTCAAATATTTGGAACTGCAGAATGAAGATTTTAACGGAAAGAAAAAGATAGCCACAGTTGAGCAGTAACGATCTTTTCACGAGAATGAAAAGATTTCAGCCTTGAACGTCCGATCGTGAAAATACAAATAAGTGAAAAATGACGTTAATTTAGTGTCAATCAAGAAATCACCTGGGTATATCCCTTTCCTGGTTATTGTTCCTGCTCAGACATCCGCAACATTTGCCTATTCTTCGATGAAGAATAGAACTTCACGCGACTAACAATAGCTCAGTCTGTTTAAAAACTGTCTAAATTTACTCCGAATTAGCATGTGACTTTTTGCTGTTAAACTCTTCAAAATTGAAAAATCCTCGATGATTGTTGTTGATTTTGCCGTAAATAATTCAATGCACTGACTTAAAATGAATTTTTACCTTTTACAAACTTCTTGGTGTTCGAATCGATCGATGAAATATGAGCGCAACCGATGCGTTAATAGTTTGTTTACATTTTGTCACGGGTTTGGGATAATATTGTAAACCTTAAAATTTACGGGCAAATTCGACGAAAAAGCACTCTCACTTACATTCTTCATTTAAGATATTGATTTTAGCAAAGTATAAGGCAAAATCAAGAGCGATACTTTCTTTAAGAACGCTATAACTACATATTTAACGGCCAAACCTAAACAGCGATCTAATCCGTCTCTTGAAAACAACTACAATACCGCTTCTGATAATAATATTTATAAAAGCTGCAAACATTTTTATTCAATCTTATCGAGTGATTTTCGTGAAGATGAGTTTTTAAGTGAAGAATACTTTGGTTTCTGATTAGCTTTAACTGTTTTGCCATCAAAACGATTCGCACGAGACTACCGAATTCGCGAGGGTTTTATGTTAGTGCACGAGGAAGAAAAATGCTTCTCTTTGCATAAACTTGAAGCACTGACAAAGACATTCCAACACTTAAAACAATGGCAACCTACTTCTATTGTTTCTGCATTGTCGCTTGAAAGTGTGAGAATAGTTAACCGCTATGAAGTTCATAAGAGACCGAAAACGACGGTAGTCTTTGAAACTTCGTTTTTGCTCGCAAAGCCTAATGGGTACCCCACTTTTCACGGGCGACGTTTTTCAATGGGCGCGTTTCTGTAATGTGACGTCACGAAATTGAAAATAAATAAATAAATAAATAAATGAGTGAATGAATAAATAAGTTGTCCAAAACGTTAAACGTTTTCAGATTGACTGACTTCTTTGTTTTGCTATTCAGTAAAAGTTTTCCCAGCTTTTCAGTTAAACGAGAGCAAAATGGGTATGATAAGGTTCCTTGCAAATGTGCTACGTATAACGTAACATATACATCTGCAAAACGAGAAGCAGATGCATGCATTGAAAAATCATTGACAAGTTACATGAGATCATATCTCGTTCCTTTTTAAAGTAAACTTCCTTTGAAATCATTTTATTTTAATTACATCTTGTTCTCTGCATCTGAAACAGGGTATAAATCACTTCCTGTTCAAACGCGATCTCTCCGTCTGCACGACCTTAATTTGCAGGAATGAACGGATATTCTAAATTGACGGAAATTCAAATATTTGGAACTTCAGAATGAAGATTTTAACGGGAAAAAAAGATAGCCACAGTTGAGTAGTAATGATCTTTTCACGAGACTGAAAAGATTTCAGCCTTGAACGTCCGATATTGCTGTTTTAATGCGAATGTGCAGACGTCACCAAATTAAAAATAAATAAATAAGTAAATGAGTGAATGAATGAATAAGTTGTCCAAAACGTTTTCAGATTGACTGGCTTCTTTGTTTTGCTATTCAGAAAAAAAGTTTTCCAAGCTTTTGCATTAAACGAGATCAAAATGGGGGTTGATAAGGTTCCTTGCGAAAGTGGTACGTTTAACGTAACATATACATCTGCAAAACGAGAATAAGATGCATGCATTGAAAAATCAAGGAACAAAATACAGACATGCGGCTTTCACGAACTCCTCAGCCGTTTCTGAATGCGTTAATAAGGCGGCCGTATTCGCTTTTGGACGGGCTAATGTTTATTTACCGAAACTCTTACTGGCGCAAGGCAAAAGAGGTTATCCACACCTTCATCACGGGCGCTGGGTGACAAAATAAATGGAGACAGAAAAATTGAAATTACAGGTGCCAGAAACCCAAATGTATGTTAAGACAAAACGGCATCCAATCGGTTTCACAGCGAAGTCTTGAGCTTCTGACGGCTGGGGAGTTTGTTAGGAAGCTTAAGCAACGACGACGGCGACGGCGGGAAAGCAACAGGTTTAGATTAGCAAAACAACAACTTTGCACATGCAGCACGCTTTTTGGTACATTTCTATATGCCGTCGATGCACGACTACGACGTGCACGGCGAAGACAACAGACAATTTCCTATTCTTTTTTGTCAATTACTTGGATATCGTCTTTTAGAACTCAACTCCATAAAAATTCACCAAAATTGAAAAATTCAACGATGAATAAAAGCTATGAAGTTTAAAACAGCGCGAAATTCACTTTTTAAGTGACGTTTTCAGTGCTGAAGTCGCCATCTCCGTCGTCGCTGATATGAGCTTGAGCAGCATAAGCGACAGCGACTTCAACTGGAAAGGCAAAAAAGCGATAGGTTTAGATTAGCAAAAACAACAACTCTGCTTGTGCATCGCGCTTTTTTTGTACATTTCGTCACTGCACGGCTACGGTGTGATCGAAAATGCCTAAATTCACTTTTTGTGGGGCTCATACTGTACGGTGTAAAAACGTGCATGTGAAACTCTCGAGTGACGTAAAACAATTAACACAAAGAAGCCATTGAGAAGTCAACACAAGAGAGCCATTGAGTGGAAAATAATAGCTAGAAAACAAAGAAAAACTTCATAGGTTTTTACACCGAATCTAAGCCTTTTGTAGAGGACGTGAACACAACACACCGACTTTCTTTTCCTCTTATTGAACTTTAATACAGTGTTTTAGTATCCAATTCCAGAAAAAAAAAATTGCCAACATTTCACGAATTGAATGAGATGGAGCAAGCGCGATAAAGTTTGAAGCAGCACGAATTCACTTTTTAAGTGACGATTTCGTCGCTGTCGCCGTCGTTGTTGCTTAAGCTAGGATCCATCATGAAATGCATCAAGCTCGGTGCTCCTTGTAGTCCAACACCAAATGTCCCACGGAGCAATATCAACACCATCACCTGATGATCAGACCAGCATAGCGCGGTGGAAAGGTCGCCATCAATAACAAAATTACTGTCGGGATCCCTATCAAAAATTATGTGTCAAAGTGTCAATGTAAAACTAGAAGCAAACGCCAGGGTTTATATCAGTTTAGGATCAATAGTACAGTGGAACCTTCACTCACGGCCACTTCTCCACAGCGGCCACCTTTTTGGCGGACAGTCCATACACAATGACTCTTGTTTAAACTTCTCTGAAACGGCCACTTTTTTGTGTCCCCAAGGTGGCCTTTGTAGAGAGGTCAACTGTAATATCTTATAAGGAAATTATTTTTTCGGTGATATTTGAGTGTAACACTGACAAGATGACCATAGAGGAATACAATTTTCTTTATGATCTTTCTTTCTTCGGCTCGAAAAACAGACCGAGTATCGATCACTCGCTTCACACTTTCAGAATCTCTCGGAAGTATCTGACAAGACATTTTTTTTAAATTTCGAGACCACATTGACCTGCACTTACACAAGAATAAAGGTAATATTATATATGTACGATTAATATATATATATATTCCGTGGAGGAGTTCATGTTTTCACGTGCACTCTGATGCAGCTTTTACCTTATTGTTATTTTTTTTTACATATTAACAGCTACAACGTAGATTTATTCAAAGCGAAAATATCACGATCTTAATATCATGAGTACACTAAATGCTAGAGCCGTTCACTGAACTTCAACAATGAATTTTTTATTTGTTGATGACACCGTTATCAAATCAAGATCATTCTCACTTCAGCAGTCGATGTCACTTAAAGAAACATTTTCAAACAAAGTCAATCTGGAGTTATTGACACTAGATTCTAAAAAAAAAAAAAAAAAAAAAAGTTTTTTTGGTTCCCGTTTCGCGACTTTATGCTCCGCTTTCCTTTTGATACGTTTAACAGTTTAAATGGGAATATTGCCTGTTTTAACACGACAACGAGAGAGATGGTCAAATCTTTTTTGGTTCCTGTCCTGATTTAATTTAATAGCCGTAAGAAATATTTCAGATATTGTTCAAGCTGAACCCTTTGTTACTGATAACATACAAACTGAAATTGTTATTTAAAATTAATATCTTTTATTTAGGTATCCAAATTACCTTTCTTCATTCACTATTCTGTCTTTAATTTTATTTTCCCCGATTTTAGAATGCTCTTCAATCCTTAACGCACTTGATAGAAAATGCTACATATTGCATGCTCAATGTTACACGAATGATCTTTTTTTCTGTTTTAGTAACAGTGATTATTTGCGAGTTCAAGATTTGCACTGAGGCTTTGCTCAGTTATTAAAAGCTTAGTCGGGGTTCTCTTCAAATCACACTAAAAATGCGACAGAAAACTACGAGCGACCTACAGAAGCAAAATAGAGCAGTTTCAACATATTGGCTTGGCACAATGTACAGGTCCTTATAGTTGGTAGAGCAGTGCTAGCTGCTTTATGCCATTGGTTTGAATCTCGTTTGAGCCCCGATATGTTCTTTTTTGGGGGGGTTCATTTGTAATTTTCTTAAATTACTATTCAGTACAATTGGTACTGTTTCGGCAGTTCTCATTATCATCTTCAATACGAACTTGAAGATTAGAAATAAATACAGGTACGTTTTTTATATAACAAGCAACCAGGCAATTAAGTATAATTATGAGTCATAACTTTAAATTTTAACTTGGATAAGGCGCCTCTATAAGTTCAGTACCACGATTATCTGGCCTTGTTCTTTCATCTGATGCGGCATTAAACAGTTTAAAGAACTATTTGCCGCTTTGAAACCGAGAGATCATAGCTAAATCTTCTTCACCTTTTACTGTTCTTATTAAATATCAGATCATATCAGTTTTTTATGGCGGCAATAAATGCTTCAGATTTTTTTTCAAGTCAAATTATTATTATATTTTCGCCTAGCCACACCAACTTTAATGAAATAAAATTACCGTTGCATGGGCGGCGAGTAGACATTTACCCCTTAGAATTTTTTTTTTGATGGTTTAAAAGCTATACGACAGTTAAACGCATATTCTTGAAGCATTCCATAGTACTGATCAGTGCTCTGTGTGTTTTTACATCACGGGCATACTGAAACTAGAAAGTCGTATAATCTAGGAGGTGTACAATAACATTTCTCCTTCTAATATTTGTTTAGTCCCTGGTTTCGTCGCTTTGAGACTGAAAGGATAACATGCTGGAATAATCATCAAATTTAAACGCGCTTGAATGATATTGCTCTGAGCAGTGCATTCACGACTGAGCTTTTGTTCTGTTTCATTGTAACAGTATTTAGCTGCGTGTTCAGGATTTTGTTCTGGGGCTATATAAATTTTAAGCATACTGGCCGTCTTAATGACTGTTGATCACGAAATCAATTGAGATGGGGTAATTATAAAATTCGTTTTAAATGCGGCAAAAGTAGATTTGCCAGATGTAACTGAGAATGCACGCGACATAAGAACGCCCCCACAGGAGTCTGTACCGCTAATGGTGTTACTAGTACTGCACAACGATTTCTGCAGCATCTCCTGAAAACAGATGAAGACCAGCAAAACGCGGTCCATACCTTGGGATCGATAAAAAAAAAATAATTATCGACAAGGCAAACGATAAACAAGGCCTATCAAAATCTTGCTGTTCTTAAATTACGAAATTTTGAACTATTAGTCAGAAGTCCTATTTAACGCAAAATCGAACTTGCAAATGGCAATATCATCTTTGGACATTTTAATGCCAAATGATTTTTCTTGCACTCTGTAGTATTCGATTGTTCCTGTAGTCTGTAATTAAGACCAATAGAACGACTAGTTTCCACTATTTGAATAAAAAAACGTTTTGCAGAGATGGCATTTTTGAGAGGAACGCACTTGCCGGTATAATCTAAACCGCAAACTTCGATAAAAGCAAGTATTAATCAATCGGAAGTTATGAATAACGATCTGCGGTATTTCTTTAAATTGTAAGATCACACCGTTGACTTGCACTAACAACAAGGCAACAAGCAACAATAACAACAACAACACCAACAACAACAGACAAAATCAACGAGGAGTTCATGTGAAAACTATTGTCTGGTGCAGCTGTTACAATTGATAACATCTAGATGGGGACAGACCTAAAAGCGTTTTTGTTAATATCATGATGACAGTATGATGAGAACTTTTTTAAAAATGCTTAGAAGTGCATAGAACCGGAACATTGATATATTGGTTAATGGCACTGTTATCAAATGAAGATCTTTCTTACTTCAAAAGTTGATAGCCACTTACTGAGGAACTTTTTTTAAGCAGCAGGTAATCCGGCAGGAGTTACCGAGACTAGCTTCTAACAATAACTTAACTGAATGAGGTGCTTTTTTAGTTTGGGACCATGACTTTATGTCGAGTCCTTGTTCTGCGACTCGATACATATAACAGTTGAAGAAATCTTTTATGCTTTCTATGTTCATGGCCATCATCAATATTTTAGATATTGAAGTAAGCCCCCTCGCAACTGATAACTAAAACGCGCCGATATCTTTTGTATTGTTTTGCCACACCACACCCACTATACTAAAATAGAAAGACGCGCAAAGACGAAGACATCCCCCAGTATATCAGTGCTCTTCAGGAACACATTTGAAGATTAGTCCGAGTACCTTTGTGAGGTAAAGTATTGTAATTTGCTCACTCTTTCACTGTCATATTGGAAATAGAAAATTGTAAAGAAAAGTGGTGCACAGTTAACCCTTCGCAGTAATGATAGTGTGTTGGCGAGTTTTGAGCCTGGTAAATACAAAACATTAGGATGTTTCTTATTAATTCAGTGACATAGTTGGCTCGGATGAAGAAATCCGAGTACTCCAAGTAAGAGGCGTACCTAATACTTTATGGTATCTAGTGCAGATGCTCCTCTACCACTAGGCTACCAGAGACTCATGGGTAGTAACCAGAACGTTCTAGGTTCGACTCCTAATGGGAGTATTAATCGGACTTTTTTCGAGCCACCTGTGTGTACAGCTTCAGTCAAAAACAAAAGGTTACTTCCCTTTTTTTCAGCCAGCGGATCGGAAGAAAAAATCTAAGTTCTCCCAACAGGAGTCGAACCTATGACCATCTGGTCACTAGTCCGGATGGTTTCCACTGCCGAGCTACAAAGAACTCATAATAATAATAATAATAATAATAATAATAATAATAATAATAATAATAATAATAATAATAATAATAATAAAGAAAAAAGAATCTTAGTAATAATACTACTACTACTACTAATAATAATAATAACTTTTTTTTAAGTATCAGAACAATAAGTAATATTTTACAATTTTAAATTATATCGTGTTGTTTACAAATTAAAAACTAAATATATGACAACAATGCTAACTATTAAAATCCTATTTACAATTAATTCGCTTGAAAAAAAGAAAGGAAAAGAACTATTCATTCAAAAAACTATTTACAATTCCTGTCGATTTAAAAAACACTCAGTTGTGCTTAGAAAGACTTAATTTAACTAAGAAAAATTTATTCGAATTAAAAAACATTTCATTTCAATTTAAAAAAAAAACATAAAAAATCTAGGCCTAAAATTATGAATACAGGTGTAGACCAGCTACAGCGAGAGTTAAGTCTGCTGAGACCTCACGTGATTTGAATGGATATCTAGAACCTCTGACGCATCTGTGTACAGTTCTTAATATAGCAAACGAAAGCTGTATTCGAAGCCAGGAAATAACGCTGGCGTAGGGTAATATTAATTATAATAATTATAATAATAATAATAATTAATAATAAATATAATAATTATAATTATAATAATAACAATAAGGATTTCTATAGCGCCATATCCGTAGGCTCATGGCACTTTACAACTGAATATTTCAAACAGAAAATTTTGTAGCTTAAAAGAAATTTTCATCAATAATAAAACACAAATGACTATAAAAATACAAGTTAAAAATTCTTATCTACAATTAAAATTAAAAGTAAAGATTAAGAATTAAAATTCTTATCGCAATATTTACACTATATACATTATTCTAACAGTACTTTAATCAACATGTTCTTTGAATAAGAAAGTCTTTATAGAGGTTTTAAATTTTGAAATGTCATCATAATTACGTATGGGTTCTGGAAGTGAGTTTCAAAGGTTCCGGGCCACCTGTTTCAATGAATGAAAAATATCCTTCTCGTGTAATCAACAGGTTTAAGGTTCACCATCACATGCCTATCATTGCGCAAAGACGAATAACTTTCTGTTCAACGTAGTTATAGTTTTATGTCATCTTTTTCAGAGAGACGAAAGTAGCAATGCATAACGCCGCACAAAAAATGTGGCCGATCGCGTTCTTCCTGTGTTTTGCAGTCCTGACAGTTGACTGCGAGAATTCCGGTATGTCAAAACTTTGCTCATTATAAACTTGCTTCTTTTTGACTAGTGCACAGCAAGATGTAAAATTGGATCTGTTAATCTTGGATTAGAACAACTGTACAAGACGATCAAACAATATATAAATATATAAATTTTTTATTTTGGTTGGGTGGGGTGGGGGGGGGAGGAGGGGGTGGACTAAGCATGAAAAAAATACTTAGAAACTAGCAAAGGGGCACACTTTCTGTGTGCTCGCACCCGCACTCTTCGGTATCTTTTTTTTCCCTACTGCTGTCTTACGCTTTCAGCAAATCAGATAATGGTATGTATCCTCACACCAGAATCGATGGAAACCTCTCCAACCTTGCACGTCTCCGAGCAAAGACTAAGGTATGGAAAGTACTGATAAGGGAGATGCTGTTTGCAGACGAGCTGCCGTAACCGCACACACTGAGGGTGCTCTACAGCGACTCATCAGCTCCTTTGCAAACGCTTGTAGCGAGATTGGTCTCGCCATCAGTCTCAAGAAGAAAACATCCTTGGCCAAGACGTCAGCAGCATCCCAAGCACCTCCATCGGCGGCTACACTCTCGTGGTGGTGGGGGACTTCACTTACCTAGGCTCGAACGTCTCCAGCAACCTTTCCCTTGACACTGAACTGAACAAACGAATTTGCAAAGGAGCAGCAGCAGGAAGAGGGTCTGAGATAACACCATATTGATCATCAGCACCAAGATAAAGGTGCATCAGGCCTGCGTGCTTAGCACGATACTCTATGGTAGCGAGACCTGGACCCTCTACTCCTGACAAGAGCGCAAACTCAACACCTTCCAACACCTTGCCTCAAAAGGATTTTGGGTATAACCTAACAAAACCGTGTCCCAAACAAGGTTGTCTTTGCACAGGCGAGAGTAGCTGGCAATGTAAGCCTCATGGGCAACTGAAGAATTCCCAAGGACATATTCTATGGCCAAACCTTCGCTTCAAAGATGTTTGTAAACGCGATGTGAAGGCAGGCAATATCAACCCTACGGTTTGGGAAGCTCTACGTGCCTTTAAAGGTTTTTCCAAAAAAAAAAAAAGAAAAAACAACAATAACATTCCGATTGATGAACATGGTGCATTCTAGGCTATAAACAGTGTGAAATTATGTGGTTCCTCTCTAGTCACATTCGCTCACGAATAAACCTCAGAGAGATTAACGTACGCCGACTTGACAATTATAAGAACATTACTTTTATTTTCATGCTTAGGGTATGAAACTATTGGATGTTACAGGGACACATCAAACCGAGCAATCGAGCCCTTGGAAGGAAAGGATTCTATTTTGGATGGAGCATATTCGACTCGGGAGAACCCCATCGCAAAGTGTGCTCAGGCTGCAAGAAGAGCAGGTTATGGCATGTTTGCTATTCAAAATGGCGGCTGGTGTGCGGCCAGTGCTACAGCAGTAAAGACATTTGACGAATATGGAGAGTCTGAAGCTTGTGGATCTGATGGCGAGGGCGGGCCATTGGCTAATCAAGTTTATGTCATCAAAGGTAAACTAAAGTATCTTCCTTGTGATAAGGAAGACCTGAATATTATATGCTAGTTTCAAAATGACTTAATGATTCACTGTCACCGAAACGATGTCAACGACAGCGAGACTTAGTAGAAAAAAATTAGAAAGCAATTCTCATATACTCTCTTAAAATGTACATGTATCAGCAGTAATGTTATGTTTTTAATAAAATTTTAGCATCCATTGGATGCTACCTAGACAAACCAAGTCGAGCAATTCAACCCTTGGAAGGAAAGGATTCTATTTTGGATGGATCATACGGCTCTCGAAAGAACCCCATTGCAAAGTGTGCCGTGGCTGCAATGAGAGCGGGTTACAGCGTGTTTGCAGTTCAAGATGGCGGCTGGTGTGCGGCCAGTGCTACAGCAGCGGAGACGTTTAACAAATATGGAAAGTCTGCAGATTGTAAATCAGATGGTGAGGGCGGACCATTGGCTAATCAAGTTTATGTCATCAACGGTAAGACGTTGTCTCGATGTAGGTCCCTCTGTCACTTAGAAGAGACACACGCCATTGTGTGCTATCAGTTGCCAACCATCCAGTAAATGTACTTTTTTTTTGGGCAAACAACTTTTTCTCGTTGTAAGGCAAAAAAGGTAACTATGATGTAGAACTGGCACTTGATAACTATGAAAAGTAAGTATAAACTAAAATATGACATGACTCACTATCAAATAAAAGTAAAGAATCTCGCTAGACTATCCTTAAATTCACTCTATTTCACCTTCTCATGTGCACCAGCTCCCAGTACAGTATGTTGCCCAGTATCCGGACGGTACCAGTATCCGAACACTTGAAACAAAAACTCAATTTTTGAGGCGCCCTTTTCAGTTCTCGGTAAACGAAGTATTTCGAATGAAAGCTGAACATTTCAGCTTTAAGATGAAAGTTTTGGCGATTTGAAAGCTTGCGAAACAGTCGCAGAAGACGCCGTTTTGTTCAGGTGAATAAACTTTTCATGGCTAATATTTACGCTGTTTACTGCGCAGTAAAGTTAATGCTGCTCAGAAAAGGGAGGGTAGTGTGTGATATTTTCAAAGAAACTGTTTTATTTTTAAAGTGAAGATACTTAAGGAAGTCAGGTTTTCAGAAATTGTATTAATTCTTCTTGAAATTCGATTTGTTTGGAATAACGGAAGCCAGAAACATTCACTAAGTTTTGATGTCATGTGCCCAGTATCCGGACAGTTTTTTCTTTGCTGTACAGAATCGATGAATTAGCTGTGTAAATTCTCCGGATAAGATTTATTTCATATCAGTAACTATAACTAAAGCTTAGGATATATGATATAGTCGTAAAATGTAACTCTACTCAACTCCGTATGGAAATTTTCTTCACTCATTCAGAGGCGACTTGATTTCGTGTGCTCCGCTTGTTTCGCGTGACTGCATTTTATATGAACTGAAAGCGTCCGAGTTGAACCTGAAATTCTCATACTTTCCCCAGTTGGGACTGATAGAATGGGGTTGCAATGGTCTAAAAAGTGTCACAAAGGGATTGAGGGATGTGAAAGAAGGAGGAATTAGTGCTAGAAAAGCAGGCTTATTGTGGGGACTGAGCATGAAGAAATCAACACTGCAGGTCAGACTAAATAGAAGAGTGACCTTTGACCGTCGGGTTGAGGTCCCTTCCCCAAGCTTTTCTTTAAATAAAAAATGTAAAAAGAAAGTCGTTTGCAGATTGGCTAATTGAGCTTACAAACTGCGGCTTCGGCATGTCCACGGATGCCTTCCTTAAATCAGTAGAAAAGTTCCTAGACAAAGAAGTGAGAAATTATACCATTTTTAAAACAGCCGCTCGCGTTCCCCACCATACCCCAGTCATTTGTTATGTTTTATTTCACGATGCTAGGTTATATTTTCGGAATTGATTGCCAGACTACTTTGCAAGTGCAAGAGAAGCTTATAAGTCGCTTG
Organism: Porites lutea; assembly: GCF_958299795.1. Lineage (NCBI taxonomy): Eukaryota > Metazoa > Cnidaria > Anthozoa > Scleractinia > Poritidae > Porites > Porites lutea. Next base: position 52,826,663 of record NC_133202.1, read on the forward strand.
CTTGTCGAAATTTATGTACAATTACGTTATTATTGTTGTGTCCGGATACTGGGCCAGCTGTCCGGATACTGGGCAACAAAGGAGCTCTGCAAAAATATTAATTTCGCGATGGAAACAAAGGCAAAAAAGTTAAACTGTCTTTCGTCATATTAAGGACTAGATAGATTTTCTCTAGGCCAAATTTCAGAGCTCTTGCGATTAACAAAGGAAAGTTTTTGCAATTTTAAACTGAAGTGTCCGGATACTGGGCAACATACTGTATTCGAAAGTTTTATTCTGTTTCCGTTTTTTATCTCCTTTTAGGGTATGGATCCATTGGATGCTACAATGACACCACAAACCGAGCAATTTTACCCTTGGAAGGAAGGGATCCTATTTTGGATGGGACATATTCGACTCGAGAAAACCCCATTGAAAAGTGTGCCGTGGCTGCAATCAGAGCAGGTTACGGCATGTTTGCAGTTCAAAATGGTGGCTGGTGTGCGGCCAGTGCTACAGCACCAAAGACCTTTGACAAGTATGGAAAATCTACAGCTTGTGGATCTGATGGCGAGGGTGGACCATGGGCTAATGACGTTTATATAATCAGAGGTGAGACGGCTAGTGTTTCGATGTACACCCCACATTATTAGAGACATCACATGCCACCAGTGGCTAACCATAGTGTCTTTTTTCTTCTTTCTGAAGCGTCAGAAGAAATATCATCGTAAATTCGGAAGGTTGTGGGTTGAGTTTGTTGTCGGTCCTCTCCCATGCCCCGGAAGGCTTTTCTTGGGTATTCCAGTTTTTTTCTGGACTCCTCTAAAATGCATTTCCTTCGTTCCCTGGCATTGGTTAATAAGGGTCAAATATATATTTGAGAAAGAGAGAAACCCCTGACAGTGTATAACACTAAAGTTCAGCAAGTAAAATTAAAAATTAATCCTTTTTATAGGAAAAGTGCAAATTTTGAAAAAATGGCAGTCAAATTTCAGTTACCATGGAATTCAAAGTATGTTGACATACCCGTTACGACCTTCAAATGTTCCCAGATAACTTTTAGAAAAGCCGTTAGTTTGGTAATCATAGCTCAAGCGGCTTTTTAATGATCTTTGCTTATTAAGGATATGAATCCATTGGATGCTACAAGGACACCGCACATCGTGCAATCCACCCCTTGGAAGGAAAGGACCCTATTTTGGATGGATCTTATTGGAGTCGAAATAACCCTGGGGAAAAGTGTGCCGCACCTGCAATGAAACACGTGTTCCGTGCCTGCATAGCCTGATATAAACACGAGAGGGGTTGGGAGAATTCGAGACTGTTATGCAAACCCGAGAGGAAGTCGAGGGTTTGCATAACTGTCGAGAATTCTGCCAACCCCTCGAGTGTTTATAACAGGCTATGCAAACACAGGAAAAAAGTTTTCTATTGCTTTTATAAAATAACTTTCCAGAGAAAAACTCAAAACTCTTTGTTATGGCACTGATTAAAAGAGAAATTCTTACCAGTCGCAAAGTCGTGTACACGAAGGCTTTCACGCGTAATCAGTTCTTGTTTTTTATCTCCTTTTAGGGTATGGATCCATTGGATGCTACAATGACACCGCAAACCGAGCAATTTTACCCTTGGAAGGAAGGGATCCTATTTTGGATGGAGCATATGGGACTCGAAAGAACCCCATTGAAAAGTGTGCCGTGGCTGCAATCAGAGCAGGTTACGGCATGTTTGCAGTTCAAAATGGTGGCTGGTGTGCGGCCAGTGCTACAGCACCAAAGACCTTTGACAAGTATGGAAAATCTACAGCTTGTGGATCTGATGGCGAGGGTGGACCATGGGCTAATGACGTTTATATAATCAGAGGTGAGACGACTAGTGTTTCGATGTACACCCCACATTATTAGAGACATCACATGCCACCAGTGGCTAACCATAGTGTCTTTTTTCTTCTTTCTGAAGCGTCAGAAGAAATATCATCGTAAATTCGGAAGGTTGTGGGTTGAGTTTGTTGTCGGTCCTCTCCCATGCCCCGGAAGGCTTTTCTTGGGTATTCCAGTTTTTTTCTGGACTCCTCTAAAATGCATTTCCTTCGTTCCCTGGCATTGGTTAATAAGGGTCAAATATACATTTGAGAAAGAGAGAAACCCTTCACACATGTCCAATACTCTCGACTGGATTCCAGTGGACAAAACCTGGAGTCCAATGGAGTCTGGTCGAAGAATGAAACCGGAAGCACAGTCGAGTCCACTCGAGTTACCGGAAGTCTAGTCATAAGATGAAACCGGAAGTGTAAAAAATACTTTGAGAGGGGGGTTCGAAGTCGTCCGATGGAATCCATCGGATCCACTGGAATCACATCGATTCCGATGGAGTCTCCGGAAGTCTAGTCGTGCCATGAGTCAAAACAAGCACGTCACATATTACATTACTCGTTCTTAAAACTGTGAGTCGAAACAAGCACGGTACTCATGTAACATAACTCGTTCTTAAAACCATGAGTCGAAACAAGCACGCTACACACAAGTAAAGCACGGTACACATGTAACATAACTCGTTCTTAAAACCATGAGTCGAAACAAGCACGCTACACACAAGTAAAGCACGGTACACATGTAACATAACTCGTTCTTAAAACCATGAGTCGAAACAAGCACGCTACACACATGTAACATAACTCGTTCTCCGGAAGTCTAATCGTGCCATGAGTCAAAACAAGCACGCCACACATATGACATAACTCGTTCTTAAAAACATGAGTCGAAACAAGCACGCTACACATGTAAGATCACTCGTTCTTGAAGCGAGGAGCAGAAACAAGCACGCTACAATAACATCAATAACATAACTCGCAGACACATCTCGCCCGACTTTAATAAAAAGCCCAAGGAAGCACTTGTTAAAAATCAGTCATTTTGAAACTTATGTTACCGGGTCGTTTGAATTTAAAATTTGGTAATTTGAGGCATCTGAACTAATTTCCAGTATACATCGAACACTATTCATGTTCATTCATGTTATCACGGATGAGTTCATTATACTGAACGCGCTTCATACTCGTGGCCGTGAAGTAGAAACCGATGATTTGTACCACAGTATTAACAACACTTCCAATCACGGACGAAATTAAAAATATATATATAAATAGTTATATAAGAGCACCATTGACATTTGAATCTGTAAATTGGTCATTGATTTTTATTGAACTGGTGGCTCCTAAAAGAGCCGTTTTTTTGGGTCCCGCAATCAACACATTGCAGGTTTTTTTAGTTTTTTTCTTTTTTCTTTTCTTTTTTTGTTTTTCTGGATAAAACTCCTTTTACTTTCGGGCAATCCACTTCTCTGTCTTGTCTTGCTACTCTGATTTATGTCTGGGCAGTCCGTTGAGGTGAAGCCATTTGCCGTAATCTAGGTCAAAGTAAAACCAAGTGTTCCGTTTGGTGTCAACATTGTTGAGGATAAAGTCTAATTGCCGCGCACGCCTTTCTGCCTTCATTGGAAGCCAACTCTGCGAAAGGATTATCCAGTGCGTTATCAGCTGCGGAGCACAACCATTCCCCAAGAAAAACATCATAAGCTTGAACGTCTCCTTGTCGCCGATAGGTTTGGCCCAGAACATCCTCTGGTATTCTTGTGGCCACGACTTCAAAGGGAAAAACGCATTACCATTTATGCTCTCAAACAGTTCTCTACGCTCCGCAATAACTTCCTGTTTGCTAAGCAAACGAAACTTGCTTCGATACTCATTCAGAGTTGCCATTTCTCAGAGTGCCTTACAAGCGTCTGTGTGCGTCCTCTTTAAACCGATGATTGTTGTGTTCTACCCTTTCTATTGTTTAAAAATATCGCACGTTCTTTGTTTTATTAATATCAATGCGGCAGGGTTTGTACCGTCCAGGCTAAAGGAAATTAAAAGGAAAAACGCATTACCATTGATCAGACGCTTTGGAACAATTCTTTTGGCTTGGCAATAGTTCTTTTTTTGCTAATCTAATGAAACTTACTGCGATACTCATCCACTGTTCCTAATTCTAAGACTGCCTCACGTGCGTGGTGTGCATCGCCATTTAAACGCGATTCTTGTGTTCAACCCTTTCCATTGTTTTAAAAAAAATCGCATGTTTTTTTGTGTTATTAATATGAATGCGCACGGTTGGCATCGTTCAAGTTAATTCAAATGGTTTCCACATTTCATTGACCGGTCCAAATTAACTGAAATCCCAAATGGGTATACCTGTTACGTTATCCCCTTCCTCAAAACACCCAACAAATGACATCTTGCACTTATCTTGTGTTTATAATACCCCGCCTTCTAAATTTCACATTTTATACTCAAGGGACAAATCAAATACTCGGCGTCTTTTGTTCGATTGTCATTCTACTGTTTGCACGTGCGCTCGGCATAGCATTCTCAGTATCCCCCACCAGAGTAGCTTGGTCAACATGGCTTCTAATCATGTCCATCATCTGGATAAAAATCTCAACGACTGCCATGAGCACGATATCGATTGGAACCTTCTTCCTCAATCCATACGGGAGGTAAGTTAAAAAACCGCATTTAGACAAATCTTTTTTTTTAACGGTAATTCCTTGTTTACTAATTTCATGTTTCCTTCTTTTAGGCATGTAAACTCTTGGGGAAAGGGATGAAGCAACGAAACACTTCGATCCTTTTCGGAATCCTAATTCTCGTGTCCTTTTGCATGGGACATGCTTGTGTCAATGTTCATGCGTTCTGGACGGAACCTGTGATCCTTTGGGTAGCGTGTGCCATAACGACAGGTATCTAAGAGTTTTTCCACCTTTGCCCCTACTTTTATTTCCGATTTTTGTCTCGACTTTACCACAGAATACTCCGCCACTTCCAATCTCTATTCCTGAAAGAGCTGGATACGTAGATACGTAGTTATCCCTTTTATCCGCTTTTATATTTTAAGTTGTTTTACTTTACTTGTAGCTGTGGCTATATGGCCGGTAACCGGTCAAGGTTTTCAAAATACTAAATGGCCGGCAGTTCTATATTCTCAGTAAATTTCACAAAATCGAAAGATTCCAGCTGATCTAAACTATCATATGTCGATTTAGAAAAGTCAAGCGATCCTGAAATGCTTTACAGATCTTTGGTCTAGTGTTTGGTTTGCGCTGGGCTCAGAGGAGTAACTCATGTTTTGTGACACTTAGAAATTTTTTCAGCTCGACTGCCGGTCAAGGTTTTCAAAACACTAAATGGCCGGCAGTTCTATATTCTTAGTAAATTTCATAATATCGAAAGATTCCAGCTAATGTAAACTATCAACCATGATTTACGGTATTCAACAGCTTTAATATCCGTATCGATATAAAGCTGAGCGCCAAAAAAGACGCCCAAACAAGCTACCCTTTTAGAAAATTATCTATGAGGTTGCTTTACCTTTGCAGTCATATTATCAACATACCTTTTCATTCTCTTAACTTTAGGATCAATTTCATTCGTCGTGGCCATTTTACAGTACTGGAAGCGTCTATTGTAGCTAGCTGCATAGGTGCTGAACGGAACCGCGCCGATGACCAGGAGATTATTGCATTGAGCCAAAACATCCATCTCAAAAGCAGTGTCCTCAGATGACAAGAGAAACTCCGACAATACTGAGTCCCTGTCAAAATGCCGTTTACCGTCAACAGACCAATATCCGTGGTGTTCATAAATTTTGCATTTCCTGCACAGTTTTGTCAGTCGCGAGCCCAAATAAGTACCTCGGTGGTTACTGTAAATAATAACAGGAATTGATTTCCTCTCGAACACCAGCTTCCTCCCACACTTTCGACATAAATCTCTTGAGGAACTCAAGACAGTTGCAATTGGCTTGCCACATTTCAACGTAAAATCATGGAAATCGCGAAAAAACTCCCTATCAGACTTCAGCAATGATGGATGAAAATGGAGAAGATTTTGCGTCTCGGCCACGAAGATGCTGCTCACGCTTTTGTCGTCCATACCGTCTTGCTTTTCCACTTCTTCTGGTGCACTTTCACCCCAAACAAACTTCTCTATCACAGACGCTAATCCTAACATTTTCAGAAAGATATCTCCAACGCTTTTGAATACAAACAATAGTCTAGAGGAACGATCAAAATTCTCACCAACACCCGCCATGGTATTAGTATCGCATCAACTCCCCTCCACAACATTCGCGCACATCACTGTTCCTGGTTGCTAAGGCAACCAATGACCCTTGCTTTTCAAATTGACCAATAGAAAATGGTCTTTTCCATTGGAATCTATTCGGTTCCAATGGATCCGATGGACTCCATCGGAACGACTTTCTACCCCCCTCATCCAACATGCGTGGAATTTTTCTAAGTCTCTCACGAATAGAAAAGGAACTTTTCCATCGGAATCTATTGGTTTCCAATGGATCCGATGGACTCCATCGGAACGACTTTCTACCCCCTCATCCAACATGAGCGGAATTTTTCTAAGTCTCTCACGAATAGAAAATGAACTTTTCCATCGGAATCTATTCGGTTCCAATGGATCCGATGGACTCCATCGGAACGACTTTCTACCCCCTCATCCAACTTGAGTGGAATTTTTCTAAGTGTCCTACGAATAGAAAAGGAACTTTTCCATCGGAATCTATTGGTTTCCAATGGATCCGATGGACTCCATCGGAACGAATTTGTACCCCCTCATCCAACTTGAGTGGAATTTTTCTAAGTCTCTCACGAATAGAAAATGAACTTTTCCATCGGAATCTATTCGTTTCCAGTGGATCCAATACACTTCGTAAGACTTTAGACCACTAGACTTCCGGTTTTCCGATGGAAAGCAAGGGGATACGACTGGATTCTAGTCGAAAGTATTGGACAACTTCCGGTTTTCCGATGGAAAGCAAGGGGATACCACTGGATTCTGGTCGACAGTATTGGACAACCCTCGAATATACTGCGCATGTGTTTACGTCCGTGAGTCAGGTCGCCGAGGCCAGAACGCCACTCTTAAAGTTCAAGATAGAACGCGAGATTCTAGTGCTCGAAATTTCGCGTTTGGGTAAGAATTAATGCAGCCTCATTCCCAGTCTTCCTTGGCGATTTCGGATTTGACGTCACCTGTCAAGCTTGTCTTGGAAATTCGCCGAATTCGCCAAGGAATCGTTCCGCATAAACACATGTTATTATCTTAGGTCAGTTATTTCGAGTTTTGATTGTATCAAAAAACGTGGATTTAATCTAGCCGAACAAATCGACCCATCTCAGGAGTGTGTTCCATTGAATGTAACTGGTGATGGAAGCTGCCTGTCGGGAATGAGTTAGAGCATGCTGAACTTCGCGAAAGATGTGTCATCGAACTAGCTCTGTACTCAGCATGTTATCCAGCGGATGAAGAACTCGTTAATCGAATCGCAGCAGAATGTAAGAGAGACTAGGTGTCGTCCCAAACTATTGGTGGATCAACTCATAGACGCTACTTTTATCCATGAAATATACAAAACGGAAGTCGTGAAGTGCTGTCAGCCTTTTGAATAGGCCTCACCCCAGATTTAGTGTATTGTTTCTTTCAACTCGTAAGTTACTCTTTTCAAAGAGTAACCATCAAATGTAAGAATTCAGGAAGAAATACCTGGCTTTGAATTCTAACACTAATCTTCTAATTTCCCGCCGTCTTGCCCTGATTACCCATGATGGAACTATGAGAGTGAACAGCTCTACTTTACATGAGATGTTCCTTTGAGGACTAGTGAAAACTTTCAGTCAAGCTTTCTTTCTGATTCTATCAGTTTCTGATTCTATCGTTGTTGTTATTGTTGTTGCACGACCCTATATCTAGGTTCTACGTTCCACTGTAGTACTATCTTATTTAAACTTAATCTCAATCGCAGCAGGATTAGATCAGTCGGTGGAGCACTTGATTGCAGAGTGGGAGGTCACGGGTTGGGACCAATACTCAGGGTCTTAAAATGAAGAAATGAAGGTTCTTCTTTTGCCCTGCTGCAAATGGCTAAACCTTCGCGTGGCTAGGATGGCCGTCCCATCTCCAGTATGAGACGTAAAAATAGTTTCCCCAATTAGCACTTTCGTGCTTATACATTGACCCTCAAATAGAGTGCTTTTCTTTTTTTTTTTTTTTTCATCTCGAATCACTTTCACAGCAGTGGTCTTCCAGTGAGTCGTGAGTTTAAAAAGAGTATTACATGAGCTTTTGGTACTATTTTCAAAATAGACCATCAGAATGTTCTGCATGAACTGGGAGCTGCAAGGTACATGTAGGAAAAACTAAGCATTTGCTGTACAATACCTTTCTCAGAAATTATGCAGGCAGAAAAATTAAGATAAGGCCATCCCCCCTTTTATTTTGGTGTAGAGTCGAATGTGTTTCCTGATGTTAGGTCGGTCGGTTGGATTGAAAAAAAAAACACAACCTAAAAAAAAAGTCACAAGAAGTCGAAGTTAACATTCACATATTTGGATTAACAAAATGCACAGTACACTGTAAAAGTGTTCTTGTTTTTGTTCCTGTTTTACTCTATGCTGTTACTATGCTCATTTTTTCAGATTAAAAGAATTATTTCAAGTGAAAAATCAGTTACTTTTTTTTGGTTTTTGGAAAATGCCAAAAATTTGGGTCGGTCGGACGACGCTGGACGGAGAAGAGAAAGAGGATGGCCTAAAGTCTCAACTATCCAAAATTTCCCCATCTCTAAATATTCTTGCAGCCTCCTTTGGTGTGATTTTACTTAACGCGAACAATATCGTACCTTTGTGTCTCAGCCCGGATCAGAGTGATTGATCCGTTTAGCCAAATGAAACGAGAATACTTAACAATTATTCCTCTGAGTCAATAGCCCATGAGGCCGAAGGCCGAATGGGCTATTGACTCAGAGCCCATTCGGGCTCGCGGAATAATTGTTAATTAGTAAAATCCAATTAGTTGGTAAAAAATATCGAGAATAAAAAAAACTTAGTTGGTGACCAATATCTAAAAGTAAACCGCTAAACGGCACCGAAACCAGCTTTAGGCGTGTACTGATTTCAAATAGCTGTCACTTGTGTTAAAGAGAGAATTGTGGGTAGGAAAAAAAATAGGGAGGGGAGGGAGAGAGGGGGGTAAGATAGTAATTCTGTCTACATCCACTTCTGCACAAATACCTAACCACAAAACAAGCAAAAAAAAAAGAGATATAAGCAAACAACACACTAAACAAGCTATTAGACAGCGGAAGTTAAAAAAAAATTACAAAATGTTTGCTAACCCGGATAACTCCAGGTAGAAATAATTTTTCTAATAATTGAATAATATTGGCCTTTTTGAAGACGTTTTTGCTTAGTTTCTGTAAAAAAAAAATTGTTTTAAAGAATTTTTTACTGTTAGTATACATTAAAATGCCTAAAACTTAACTGTTTGATGTTACAAAGCCAAAAAATGAAGTGTTTACTGTTATCGAGGTAGAGTGCCCTTTACGAAAAAGACATGATTTAAAACAAGAAATAACCAAAGGTTAGGGAGTGCGGGCGACAACGATCAGAGGTCCAAACGCTTTTGATGTAACGCTGCGCTTTACACAAATTTTTGCAAGTAAGATCGATCATGGACATAAGTGTTCTTTGCTTAAGTTTCACCGGACAGATAATTAAAACATGCGTGATCTGGGCACGAGTGATAAAAGGTTAGGATTGCGGGCTCCTCTTGTCGTCCGCAAAAAAGAAAAATTCAAAATGTCCTCGAGTTTGTCAATCTTTCGGGATCAATCTGCACAGGTTCCCGTTTATTTCGAAATAGCAACTTGCTTACCGCTCATGAACATGTCGCGAATAGTTATATTGTACCTAGCCTGTACATTTATTTCCTTTCCCTTACCTAAGAACAGTTACGAAGAATCTAAACCTGGTAATATTGAAAGTCGATACAAGGAAATGTATGGCTTAGAGCTGTTTCTCCGTTAAAAGCAGTGTCTTTGGACGGAGAATGCCGCATTTTGCACAGGGTCCAGAGGAGTTTCGTGTGAATAAATGAATTACTTATTTAAAGTATCACCTTGAAAAATGTCTCTACCTGCCGCTTAGCACGATTAATTAGCCCAATGGGATCTTAATGAATCTACCGTTAACGATTTCTTCGCTTCTTATCTGACCCAGATCGACTTTGTTGTTCGCCATTTTGAAAATCAATAACCGCAAGCCATATACTCGCTGGCGCACGGAACGTCGCCCGAAGGGTGACCGAAGGCCGTCGCCCCAAGGGCGACCGAGGCACGAAAAGCCGATCTTGCGAGCCCTCAGTCTCTTGCTATGCGGTCAATAGAATGTGTAACGAAACTGTAACGCGATCAAAATAACCCATTTTTGAGCTATTTTGAAAAAATA